>NC_079320.1:43961520-44249020 GCF_029931775.1 Euleptes europaea | reverse complement strand
GCAACCACTGTTTCCTTCATTGTTGCAGTATTGTGTAAGGAACCACAGAAGAGGAAGAAGACAATAGAGGACAGAAAATGTGCACATTAAAAAAAATAAAAAGTGTGTCTCATAGACTAAAGGTTTGAAAAGGTTGGAAGGAGCTAATGTATAGGATATATTATAATGTGCTTGTAGTTCTAAACCTTTACTTACATGTATGTGTGTGTGTGATGAGTACAGCTATTGCCTGTGGCTGCCTCCGTTTGGAGGAGGAGTCAGTCTTCCAGAATGTGATACTTTGATTTCAGGCAGGGAAGGAAGAAGATATGCTGTTTCCTTCTTGTTGGACCCCTGTATAAAGGGAAAGAACTGAGCCACTCCCTTCAGTGTCACAGAGGAGGAAGAGGTGGGAGAGCAATGATCCTTCCTTTTGTGAGGTGGGCAGTTCATAGGCAAAATGGAAGGATTATTGCTCTCCTTCCCTTTCTCACCCTGCTTTTTTGTGATATGCTGTGGGTAGGGAAAGGTAGGGTTGTTAGCCACAGCTGGCAACCTGCCAGGGGGGAATTGGGATGCGGGGACAGGTGTGCTGGCATCACACCAATGTTTGATATCACTTCCGGTGCAAAACCAGAAGTGTCATCATTATTTCAAGGTGATGCTCTAGTATTTGTCCAAAACTGTATGGCTACCCTCATCCCCTCCCAATGGTATGTGAAGCTTCAGTGGTGGATGGGGGGGGGGATAATTGCCCACAGATCCAGCTGGCCCCACTAGGAAACTGAGATCCCTGTGTCCTCTTTTCACCCTCACCTAAATATAGTTGGGTGCAGCAGTTGGAAAGCAGTCAGGGGTGATACTTACAGGCTGGCTGAGACACCTCTCCTTCCAGGATCCCTCACTTCTCTTCAGATTTATAGGAGATGGGGATAGCTGTTTCTATGTAGGGAAATTCTGTGAGCTGCAAATGTGTGAGCGCGTATGTCAGAAGCAGCATTTCCCATCTTCTGTCAAAAGAAGTAGCCAGCTATTCTTCCCAGGGCCAGGTTATGACATAAGGCCTAACCTATGTCAGTTAAAGAGAGCCCATATGACAAAAATATAATAGTTCATTCTTGCAGCAAGGACACAGAAAATATAAATTTGAAAGCGTTGCTTTGTCATATATTCCATGATGAAGACACAAAGAAAATCTGTTTTTTTCTTTTTAGAAGGCCTTCATATTGTGAGGCCCTAAACTGTAATTTCCCCATGTTATCTGTAACTCTGCCTCTGGTTCTTCCTCATAACACTACTTTCAGACAGACCCAGATTGCTATGAATTTTTATTAGGAAGTCCCATTGAGTTCAGTGGAATTTATCCCCAAGTGAGTTGTGCAGGACTGTACCACTAGTTATACTTACTTGGAAGGAATATACCACTAAACATAATCAGACTCATTTCTGAGTAAATATGGTTAAGATCAAACTCTGGATCAGACTATTCTTTTTGGGCACAGTCACTTTCCAACACACCTCAGAGTTTTCTTATTTTGGAAGCCACACCACAAGATTTTAGCCACGCAGGGACCATTTAAAGTTGAGGACTGTGGAGGCAGGACCTGCAGCTGGAGAAGCTGTGTTTCACGTAGTGATTGCAACAAGTGATAGGGCTGGATATAATGGCACGTGGGTGGGGGGATAAACGTGGGAATTCTCCTACACGCTCCCTGATTCACTGTCAAGGGTATGATATGGCCTTATAGGCTTCAGGAGACCAATATTCTTTCTCCTCTCAGTCTCTTTGTCTCTCACCCTTCCCTTTAACTGAATGTGCTTCTGCATGAGGCTGTGCCAGGGCAACAGCAGCAAGTGCTGTCGGAGTATTGCTCTCTTGTCTTTGATGCTCCCTCTTCTCTCCCCATCCATTGAGCCAGATAGAGATTCCACTCACAGCCACCCCACAATTCCCCATAAACTGGGGAAAAAATGGTTTCTTTTGTTTTTTTCTGAATTATACAGGAAAGCCTCAGGAATGCCATCAGTCACGCTCCAGAATGAGAGTGCAATGTCTTATGGACTTTCTCCTTTAATACAGGGGTTTGTTGCATTCCATTTGAGGAAAATCACCCTTCAGTCTGTTCTGAACCACATTTGGGAATATTTACACTACTTGTATTTGTAAACAAAAACATTTATTCATTTGGGGGAATTTCACTGTCTTGTCTTCAGTGGCCCAATTTTAATGCTCTCTTGATATACACAGATATATTTCAGTGCTTAAGGGAATGATTTACTACCCATATCTTTAGCTGCGGCCTCTGATATGTAATCCTGATTCCAAAATGATAATGGATAAACGTTTTGGAAAGGCATGACATGTCATCTATTCTGGACATGTCATCTATTCTGGTTATCAAAGGAAAGGACTTCTATTGAAGTATAGTTTGTTTAAACAAAGATGCTTGGTACCTGGACTATACGGAAAGTACAAAGATGACTGGAAGTGGTCGAAATGTTTCTTTTTTTGTATGTGTTGCCAATAATTATAATCTATAAAATAAGATAATAGATTTACAGAATAGTGCTATGTGTGCTTTACTATAAACTATCTGCAATCTGGGTCAAGTTGATGGATGCTGCTTTGCAAGACAGAAGCTTTGTGTATGTATAAATTTGTGTTATGCTGTACTTTTATAGACTTGGAATTGACTTGGGAATAGCTGTGTCCATTGACTGACTGTTTATAGCAGTGTCATTTGCTTTACTAAGTTGTACAATATGGAATGGAGTCTACCATGGGTTTTCAAACTTTCCCAGAGTGTCTTGCACCAGTTGGGGAACAATTTCGATTTCTAATCTGCTTTGTTGGTGTCTGAATTTACATTGCATTCACATCTTACATGTGTATGTGTCAGTTCTCAGTCTCTGCTTTACTGATTGTTTAGAGCACCAATTAATGTTGTAGAACAGAAATGCCATTTCCCATTGGGGGATGGCAGAAAGAGGAAGCATAAGATTATCACCAAAGTATAAAGGCCCTTCCTTTGATATACCCGACTGCAAAAGACCAGCATATATCAATTTTAAAAACATGTAAAACAGTTACCTTTGTAAAAAAGGAAAAAGAATTTGAAAAAGAATTTAAGCTTTCCATGCGCACCTTGTACGGAGGTCCACTTCATTGTTTATAAATAGTTATTCATGTGTAGCACAAATTGTTGGGCAAAAATAAAGTCACACTTGAGGAATAATTACATGTAGTCTGAAATGCAGTGAAGGACCAGTAGCCCATTCACACATTACAGAGCACATAGATTGGGTCTAGGGTTCCCACTCCAGATAAGAATCAGAAGTGAGTTGTGGGTTTCATCACTTCCTATGTGCAGGGTGCTTGATTCAGATCAGGAGTGCAGCACATGTGGAGAATGGGCTTTAGCCTTTCCCCTCCCTTGCACTGTTTTCTGACCTAAAATGGTCCTGAGGGTACTGTTTGACCTGTTGGAGAAGCTCATGTGTATCATAGGGAACACGTGGGTTTCCCCAGTGGGCCAAATAGTGCTCTCAGTACTGGCTCAGGTTGGGCAAACAGCATAGGAGAAAAGGATGAAGCCCTTTTCCACATGCATACCACAAGTGGGAATTGAACTTTCAACTCACATCTGATTGTTTGAATGGCCCTGTGGCACAGAGTGGCAAGCTGCAGTATTGCATTACAAAGCTCTGCTCACAACCTGAGTTTGATCCTGACGGAAGTTGGTTTCAGGTAGCCGGCTCAACGTTGACTCAGCCTTCCATCCTTCCGAGGTCGGTAAAATCAGTACCCAGCTTGCTGGGGGTAAAGGGAAGATTACTGGGGAAGGCACTGGCAAACCACCCCATAAACAAAGTCTGCCTAGAAAATGTTGGGATGTGACATCACCCCATGGGTCAAGAATGACCTGGTGCTTGCACAGGGGACCTTTACCTTTTTAAAATGCTGTTTTAGTTGTTTGTGCCCCTAACATGCATACTTTTCTTAATCTGTTAGCCAAATAAGCTTTTCTTTAAACAGCTTTTCTTCATTATATTTATTTGAAGTAAAACTGAGATATTCTTAAAACAGTCTTCACAAGAAATCAGGCTACAAGATGTACTGTTTACTTAGTAATATGCTTAACAGTTAGTTAGATATAATGCATTATCAGGCAGCATCACCATCCTTAGTACTTTATGGAAGTATTGCTTGCTGCCACCCTAGACTAAAACACTGTAATTGTTATCATTAATGTGGTTTTTAAAAAGTAAGAAACATAAGCTTGATTTGTATTCTTCTGCTAGCCATAGTTTTTTTGTGGTAGCAAATTACCTGGGATTCTTCCTGTCCAACATGCATTTCAAAGAATTACTTGAAGGCCCTGCTCATGGTATTTCTCTAACATTAAAACAAATGGTGACGAGAATTGCATGGATGGGGAGTCTTTACACATAGATCAGCATAATGGTTCCAGCTCACAGCAAGATTGAAGTATGTGATGGAGAGGACACCCATCTGCCTCTCAACAATGCAGGCACTACTCTAATACATGGACTTCAGCAGAATTCTTTCACAGCATCTTCTACTTTCTGAATGACAAAATCCACCCGCTTATTCAACCTTCTAATTTAAAAAGACAACTCAATATTCAAATAGCTTCTAATTTCTTAGAACCTGCCCAACCACTACGGTCATCTCTGGAGACCCTTCTTCGGGTGCCCCCACCATCTGAGATTAGGGGAGTGAAAACCCAGGTGAAGGCCTTCCCAAGTATGGAACCAGAGCTCTGGAACTGTCTACCCAGTGTTACCCTGAGCAGGCAGTCTCCAATTAAATTGGGGGAATTAGCTAGGGAGACAGAGCAAGAGGGGGTAACTGGGATCAATAACCTATGTATACCAGGATTGTCTCAGGTGATAACTCTTAAATGAGCAGGCGGTTGTTCTAATTGAAATGGGTTTTATTAAAGAAGAATAAAATAATAAAAATAAGAAATATATTTCAGGCAATGAACAAAGCATACAAGAGCTAACTAGGAAGAAAGGAGGAGGTCTGGATAGCATTTTTGGGAACTGTGATAGTTACCAATCTTGAAAGGACGTCCACGGCAGCCACACTGAGAAGGAAAATGACCAGCATTTCTGGGAGCAAAGAAGAAATCCCACATGCAAGTGGGGCGAGTGCACAGATCCAGGACACACACACACATTATGATGGCCAAAGAACCTGTATTTATACCCAGAAATGGGTCCTGAGGCAGTATGAGGTATTAAGGCAGGAAAGCAACAGAACAAACAATTGATTGCTTTTCCGGGGGTTCCGACAAAAGGGTAGGAGAGGCTTGGAGGGTCGTCAGGTCCCCCTTGAATACTGATTGATTGGAGGGATGGGTGCAGATAGGAAGAGTAATGGTCTGCTTGGAGCTCTGATTAAATCACCTTAGGGTAACACAATGGAGTTTAGCTAGTCCCATTGTCAAGCCAGGCACGCCTTAAGGCCAGGGGAAAAGGTCAGCTGTCAACCTCCTCCCTACCCAGGCTTGAACACAACAAAATTCATCCCCAAAACTCTGAGGGGCATCCATTTTGTGGGAGCAGTGCCCTGCTCTGGTGTTAGTCTCGGAGCCCTTTAATGGGAGAGGGTTCCTACTGCTCACATCAGGGAGATTTATCTGCCCCCTTCTGTCTCCCTCTTTTGCCAGCAGGCAAAGACTTTTTTGTTTCGTTTGGCATTCCCTCAATGATTCCTCTATCCTAACTAACATTTTTAATTGCTGGTTTTATGTTTTGTATGTTTTTTAACTCTGGTTTTAATTGTTTTAATGATGTATACTTTTGGAGGGGTTGGTTTTAATGTCTTTAAAATGTGATTTTATCATATATGTTTTAAATTGTTAGCCACCTTGGTGGCCCTTGTGAGTGCAAAAAGGTGGGACATAATTTTTGTAAATAAATACATATTATAATGGTAATTCTCTTGCCCCCTTTTGAAAAGTTTAAAAAAATGGTTTAATGTGATAGTATTAATTTATAGTCTAGTTTAGGGCTGTTGATTCGGTTCGGCCCGAACTGAAAAACAGCCGAATTTTCCCTGATTCGGTGGTTTTTAGTTCGGGACGAAACGAACTCAAAAATGGCGGGCAACCGGGGAGCCGAATTCAGCGAGTTCGGGAGTTCACGAATAAATCCGGCCAATTCGGGGCGGCAGTAAGCAGCATAACCGTCAGTAAGCAGCATTCTCCTTCCCCAGCCAATCGGTGGCCAAGCTGGGTCTTCTTCTAGCCAATCAGTCAGGATTGAGTACTGGAGGAATCAGCTGATGTGCGGCCCAGCCGGGGAGAGAGAGAGAGAGAGAGAGAGGGAAATCCTCGTGTGTGTGTGTGTGCTTGTGCACATTCACTCCTTTCTGTGGCTGCAGGGGGTGTATTTTTTGGGGTACAGACCCCAAACTTTCAGCAGAGATTCAGACAAGCCTTCTTAAGAGACCACCCAAGTTTTGTAAACATTGGGTCAGGGGGTCCCGAGATATGGGCTCCCCCCTTTTTTTTTCCATGGCTGCAGGGGGTGCATTTTTGGGGGTACAGACCCCAAACTTTCAGTGGAGCTTCAGATGAGCCTTCTTAAGATACCCCCCAAGGTTTGTAAACATTGGGTCAGGGGGTCTCGAGATATGGGCTCCACCCCTTTTCCCTCCCCCCTTTTTCCATTTACGTGGCTGCAGGGGGCGCTTTTTTGGGGATACAGCCCCCAAACCTTCAGCATAGCTTCAGACAATCCTTCTTAAGATACCACCCAAGTTTTGTAAAGATGGGTTCAGTGGGGGCAGAAATATCGGCTCCCCTCTTTTCTCTTTCCGTGGCTGCAGGGGGCGCATTTTTGGGGGTGCAGATCCCAAACTTTGAGCGGAGCTTCAGACAAGCCTTCTTAAGAGACCACCCAAGTTTTGTAAACATTGGGTCAGGGGGTCCTGAGATATGGGCTTTCCCCTTTCCCCTTTCCCCTATTGGGATGAATGGGATCCTGTATGCATCTCCAGAGCAAAACGTCCCGTGCCTAAATGGAATCGTCTTGGATTACCCAGTCCTCCCCAGCCCCTCCTGATGGAACAGAAGACAGCCACAGTAAGACCCCTTTGGGGGCTTTAATCTATAATTTTTCTCCTGTGTGTGTGTGTGGGGGGAAAGCAGAGTGTGTGTGTGTGTGGGGAGCAGTTTCTGTGGGTGTGGGGGGAAGCCAAAGGGGGCTTTTGCTGGTTCTGCCTGGGGTGTGTGTTCCCCGTCGAGTCTCTCTCTCCCTGGTTTGAGGGGGGGGGTTTCAGTTGTGTGTCTTCAGGTTTTCCCTCATTCATAAGAGCGGTTAGGTCTATTTGGATGCTTGCTCAAAACTGGTTTTCAAATGGTGTCTTAAAGAATGCATTTGGAGTCCCATGCAAAAGGGGAAATTCCACCCCTCCTGCTCATTATGCATAGCTAGCTGCCTCTGTCCCTTTCCATGGTTTGCAAACTCCCAGGTGTCAGGTGTTTCTTTGCACAGTTGCAAAGGTGTTGCTTACAAGGTTGTGTTGCTCTGCAGTCGTGTTGCTTTGCAGTTATGTTGCAATGCTTTGCAAACTTCTCAGCTGTTTGTCGGGGCTGGGAGCTTTGTGCGTGGGCGGCAAGCTCTGCTCAGAGATGCACATTAAGGGTGGGGGGACCCCTTTCGGGGCCCATATCTCAGCCCCCCCTGACCCAATCTTTACAAAACTTGGGGGGTCTTTCAAGAAACGTCCTTTGAAGCTCTGCTGAAAGTTTGGGCCCTCTACCCTCAAAAATGCCTCCCCAGAGCTGCGGAAAGGCGCGGTTGTGTTTTTAATGGCTTTATTCGGCTGAATTTTTTTCCAGAACTTTGAATTCCCACCGAATTGCACGGACCTGAAGTGGGGGAGTTCGGACTTCAGCATATCCCAAATCTAAACGGGACGAATTCAGCCGAATCCGAACTATACCGAATTTTTTTTAATTCAACAGCCCTAGTCTAGTTATCAAATGCCAACCTACAAAAGAACCTATGGAACCTGCTGAAATCTGAGATATTAATATTGCATTTGTATAAACAAAACATGCAGTTAAATTATTTTAATATTGATGTGGATCCAATCATTCTGTACACGGAATATTGTTTTTTTGCATTTTTCAGTGCTGCTGAAGCCCCTTCTGACCCCTAGAAAGAATTCTCAAGATTGCAGGAGTCATACAGAAAATAGCCACATGTGCTGGAGTGAGGAACAAGGAGATGAAATAGCTCCTCCTTCCTCAGCTCCACTGAGGAAAGTGGTTGATTTAATCCTCTTGTTGTTCCTCACTCCAGCCCACTTACCTCCACAGCTGTTCCTCCATGCGGATCCCACAACTCAAGGAATGATCTTTCCAAGGGTCAGAAGAAGCAGCAGGAATGGAAAGGGATGGAGAGAATCTCTGTGTGCCTTCCATGCATGGATGGTTGGATTCATACCATTAACTATTCAATCAATGCTTTGCTTTAAAACTGGAGCATGTTTCTCTGCTCCGCTATAATGTTCTCGTCTTTACATATGATTCCAAAATATTTCAAAATAAATTGAATGAAGAGGTGCCAAAATGCTTCCTCATGTAGTACACCTATTACACCTATTTTCCCTGCACAAGCAGGTTGCTCATGAACCTTACCCAAATTCAAGGAAATTGCATTTTGAGTCTGTTCCTCAGGACCCATTTTTTTTCCCCAAAGGAAAGTCCTCCATAGTTGTTTTTAATCCAAGTGAGATAGATTGTGAATACGTATTTCCAAAATGTTTTCATTTTCATAATTCAAGTACACAACTCCCGGTAAAATAATTGTGCTTGTAGCTTATAAATTCTGACTGTTCATTTAAGTGGACTAATACCTTGAACTGTCCTAGAAGCAAAAGTGACTAAATTGAGGCCAGGGTCGTAACTAGGGGAGGGGTGAGGAGGGCAGCTGCCACCCCTGTGGCATGCAGAGAGGGTGGCAGAACTGCCTCTCCTACCCGGTCAGCTCCTCCTGTTGGAGAGGCAATTCTGCAGCCCTCTTTACATGCCACAAGGGCTGCAGCTGCCCCCCACCCCAGCTATGGCCCTGACTGAGGCTATTGTACTTTGGTCACATTATGAAGAGAGAAAACTCCCTGGAAAGTACAATAATGGTAGGAAGAGGGCAGCAGGAAAAGAAGAAGACCCAACATGAGATGGATTGACTCTATAAAGAAAGCCATGGCCCTCAGTTTGCAAGACCTGAGCAAGGCTATTAACGATAGGACATTTTGGAGGACATTAATTCATAGGGTCACCATGAGTTGGAAGCAGCTTGACAACACTCAATACACACAGACACACAATGGACAATTCTTGAGATATTGGTTTACCTCAAATGTGTATCGAAGTCTTCTGCACTGCAGGAGGCAGTGAATACCACCTTATATATAGGCATGAATACCAGATTTACCAGATACCATGTAGGAATATAGGCATGAATACCAGATGTAACAAAGACAGAGTTCTCCAGTCTTGTTGATGGAACACTTACAGATTACAGCCTTAGTAAATATTCTAGTAGGCTCTTAATTTTGTTGAATTGTTAGACTGAATACTTACAAAACGTAGCAAGAGTCCCTGAAACAAATAAACTCAAGCAAACACCTCCTCTTAAGAGCTTTCTAAAGTACTGAAAGATTTATGTGATCCATATACCTTTTGAAGAAAGGATTGCTTTTCCAGAATAAGGTCAAGATGAGTCTCTGATCAGTATCTGAGAGAAAGGGGAGGGGGAGAAGCTATTTTCAAACTTTTTTTAGAACTCAATTGTTTTTTTGAGAGAACAATATCTGAGGTGTATCGATCGTCTGTGTCCAGTAGTTAGTCAAAGGCTATCTCCTTTGACTAACCCTTTAGAGTGGTGTCATCCTCCCTTATGTGATAGATTGTTACAATCTCAGCCAGTGTAATTACACACTAACCAAGTGGGTCATTTATTTCTTTACCTTCACCATTTACCAAAAGTCTCCTTTATCTTTAGAAGCCAGCTCTCCTATGTGTAGTAAAAGCAAAATAATGGCACATAAAACATTAGATCCTAGAACTAAGGCTTGAAAAATAACTATAAGAACTACTCGGGGGGGGGGGGGAACTGTTATACTTTTTTGTGAGCACCTAATATCCTTTTGCTTTTTGCTTTTCCCTGTGTCTCACAGAAGAGCATAACAATCACGGCCACTGTGTTTCACGCTTCTGGTAAATGCTGTCTTAAAAAACTTCTGAATATATTTCTTTTGTGATATTGTCATGCAAGCTCTGAAATCCTTATCCAAGGTTCTGTGGACCTTCTGTGAAGCCAGGAACCTCCCAATAATTTTCATACCAGTGAGTATATGCTGTCTTGAAGAGCTCTTCAGAGCACTGTGGTGAATGGAGCTGGCTTTACCCTTTATGTGCTCATTGTATCTCCTCTGTACTGGAACCCTTGGGTTGGCTTTTTTCCCCATGACCATTCTGCTTTCTTTCAGTGCTTTCTGTTTCAGAAACAGTGGTCAACTGTGGCTCTGTGTTTATTTTCAGAAGGCAGAATATTAACCTTTGTCATGTGACAAAGTTATGTTCTTGGCTTTTTCTCCTTTTCCAAAAGTGTTGCCATCTGCTTGGCTTAAAGTGGTTTAGAGGGCAGTCTGGTTCACATACCATCAGAGTAAAGTTTTTTAGAACACCGAGGTTAAAATCTGTGTTGCTTTTTATACGCACAGTGTCTACATTCAGATATCACAGAAAACCATGGTTTGATTAAGTTCCGGCTTAGTTTGATGACTGAATGCAGAGTGCCAAACAAACTTGTAGCTTGTTGAATGCTAACCTGAGTCTAAACCATGGTTTGTACCTGGCTTGCCAACTGTTGTTTGTACTAACCATGGCTAGCTGTGATGTCTGCATGCAGAAATAACAGTTTTCTCAGGAATACTATCCCTCTTAGCCTACTGCATGCAGAGAGAGAAGCACTCAGCTATCAGTGGTGCTTTCTAAGGACCCCCCCTTCCTTATTGATTTCAGCCTTCTTTCCATATATCCTTTTTATTCTAATGATTACTAGCCGAACAGGCATCTGCCTCAGCCTCTCCTTACAGGAAGTTTGAAAGGCAGCAACTGAGGTCAGTTGAGGATAAGGGCTGTCAAATCTATTTTTGTTTCAGAATATAGTTTAATGAATGCACTGAAGTGGATACATAGAAGCAGAGTGGAGGAGGGTGGTAATGATTGACAAAAAAGAAAGGGGAAGGCTATAAAAGATGTTGTGGCAGAGTATTTCAGGAATTCACTAAATATCTGCTGGAGAGAAAGGGGCAAGGAAACTGTTTATTCTTAGCCCAAGAGTAAGTGGAAAGTGGTTTTGGCTTGTGCTAGGCTCCTCTCCCTGCCACCTCCCACTTATTGCAGCTGACCAATAGCAAATGGGCTGCATAGCATACATAGCTTTACCAGCTGCTTGGCAGTCCAGGGCAGCTCAAACAATCATCAGGGGATTCTGCTTGTAAGTGCAAAAGGAAGCAAACAGGAGACTAAGTGGAATGTATGAACAAAGTGTTCTGTATCTCTGGTATACATCTAATAATCTAACCAGGGTTTGCTCAAAAACTGTTGTTTAAGCAACCTTTCATTCATTACATCTGAATGCAGCCAATTTCTAAAAGTGATTTTCAAAATATTAACTTATCTTTACTTCATTAGTATTTTATTCTATGTTTCAATATATTTTGGCAAATTAGTAAGCTGCCAGCATTCTAACTCTTCTTCCTGTAGCTTGAGTCAGTTTATGTGTACTTTTATTTGAACTCACTATGTTGAGATAGTCTTGTGACCTGCATCATGACTTTCACAAAATGAATAAACCAAGGATTGCCAATTAGTACATGAGATCATTGTTGTTGGCCGCTGTTGGTACCAGTATCCTGCATATGTAGCATGCTGCTTTATCTAACTAATGCTCTGTCTTATTAATCTCTTGGATCCAAAGATATCGAGTGTGAATGGAAAGCATTTTAACTTGCTCAAGGGGAAGCTATTTGGTTTAGGTGGCCTCTGATTCCCTTCTGGAGCTACTGACTATAGTAGAGGATCCTCCAGTCCTCAGGAGCAGTTTTTCTGCAGGTTCAAGGCCCATTGTTTGAACAACTCTATATGTTGTTTTCAAATATATAATATATATATTTGACTATATAGTAATGCATATTAATCCTTTAGAAATATTTCTGCACCTTTCTTGCATGGACAGTTCTAGCTTATTTCACTCTGGAGAAGTTTAACAAACACTTAAAGAAGGTCTAGCAGTTTGTAATTCTGATGAAAAATGGTGTTGAATCTGGGTTATTTATTTATTTAGAACATTTTAATGACACGTTTCCTCCTGATCAGGATCCACAAGGCAGCAAATGTTAAAAAAAGAACAAACTTGAGCAATTAAAAATACAGTTAAAATCACAAAATAATTCAATTAAACACATAAACAACACTAGAAGGAGGGCCAGTAACTATTACTGGGGGTACACCAGATGAAACAACAAAAGTTTTCACCTGCTGGCAAAAGGCAGTGATAGAGGGAGACAGGCAAATCTCTCTGGGGAGTTTTGGTGCCATGACTGAGAAGGCCCTTTCTCGGGCCACCACCATTCTAGCTTCAGGCAGTGGAGGCAGCTGAAGCAGGGGCTCTGAAGATGACCAGAATGTACGAGTAGAGAAGGCAGTCCTTAAGGTATGTTGGTCTCAGGTTGTACAGGGCTTTAAAGAACAAAACCTGCACCTTGAATTTATCCCGGAAGCAAATTGCAAGCCAGTGTAGATGGAACAAAACTGGAATGATATGGTCCCTACGGCACACTCCAGTCAACACTGGTTGCAGCATTCTGTCCAGGAAGGGACACAACTGGCTCACCTGCCAAAGCTGGCACCTGTTTAATCCAACAGGAGGCCTGGATCCAGGAGCACCCCCCCCCCAGCTACAAACCTGTTCCTTTAGGGGGAGTGCAACCCCTTACAGAATGGGATAATCCATTTCCTGGGTCAGACCACTCCCCTAGTAGCATCTACATTTTGTCAGGATTAAGCTTTAGCTTCCAGGCCCCCAGGCACCTGTTCATGGTTTCCATAGACTCTGTGGGATCTGCTGGTAGCACGAGATAGGGCTGATTGTCATCAGCGTATTGGTGGCAGCTCAGCCTAGATCTCCAGATAACCTCTCCCAGGGACTTTACATAGATGTTGAAAAGCATGGGGGACAAGATGGAACCTTGAAGAACCCCATAAGCCAAAGACCAAGGGGCAGAGCAGCAGTCCCCTAGTACCACACTCTGAAATCAACTCTTTAGGTAGGGCTGGTACCATCACAGAACAGTTCCTCCCAGTCTTGAAAGGTGATCCAGAAAGATACCATGATGGTATCAAAAGCCGCTAAGAGGTCCAGGAGAATTAACAGGGGCACCCTCACGGTGTCCATTTCCCAGCACATGTCATCCGCCAGTTACCTAATTCAATCTGCCCCCAAATAAAATGCTATCGCCAGACAGTTGTCTTCTTCCAGTGAAGGATCAACAGAAAAGGGAACCATGTATGTGCTAGTGCTAGCTGTCCTAATACGGTATGTAGACTGGGAGTTCTGCAGCTTGTATTTCTTCTGTCCTTAGCTGCTACAGAGACAAACACAAGGAAGAGGCTAAAGTCTGATTTTGCAGGGGGAAGTCCTGCTTGTGTGAGAGAAATTAATACACTCTAATGTAAGAAATGGTCTATAGATTTCAAATGGTGTTTTCTTGGTTCACCCAGACCAAAAAAAGATTGAGAAAATGTCTATTCGCTAGAAACTACTTTTAACTAGATCTTTTTTAAAATTCTCTTTTAGTTTTTAGGGAAGATATTTATAGACTTAAAACCTCTCTGTTCTTAAATATACAGGTTGTGAAATAACCTTACATTAAGGGCATTTTTGCAGCTCCCTGCCTCCTGTGGGTTTCTTTAATATAATATGAAACCAGCATGTTGCATTCTTAAGTTCTATTTCAGGCAATATTATGTACAATATTTTTGTTATTTATTGATCTTGTAGTGAAAATATACACTAAGCTTGCTCATTAAAATGCAATAATTAGCATATAATTTTCTTCGTTTCAATGAATTTTTGTCATAACATTTAAGGGGACTTTAATTGCGAGTAATCAGGATTGCATGTTAATAGGCTGCAGATAATTAGGAAACCATTTGCATTTCTCTTCCCACAGATTTTCTTAGCATTCAGACTTCACTTAATTCGTAACTTTTTCTCTTGAGGATTAACTAATCCCATTTAGCTACAATCATAATAGACATGCTGTTTTTTCTTTAGCCTTTCCTCTAGTCCTAATGATGTTCAGAAGGATTATAGCTTTGATTAGTCAGATTTATTGGTGTTAGATGTACAGTATTTTTCTTTTGACTTCTAATAAGCACAAGTAAATTGTCAAAGGAAGATGCAGTAGCTTCATTGATTGTAAATTTGCATTATTCTGCAGTAATGAAGATATGTTTTCTACTCTATGATGTCTTTGTTGGAAATTTGAGAAAACATTTCAGCAAAGCATTGTCTTGTAGAACAATACTGCTTCTAACATACAAAGGGGACTGAATCCTCCATATTCTACAGATTATATGAATTTTCCCCTTCCTTTGTAATATGGTAAAACATAATAGTGTTAAACAAGTAAGTTTATCTCAGCTTTTTAGTAGAAACTGAAAAGTGTATTAAATGATGAAAGATGTTCAAATGTTAGTAACATTTTAGTTACTACAGAAAGAATACTGATTTTTATATAACTTCATTTTTAAAATCCTATTTATGCCTTGACTGGCAGTTAATTACTATGCTTGTTCGCCCATTTTATTCAGTAGTATTTGTGCAATCGATTGCAGCCTGAATATGGAAAGCAATATAGGAAGTATAAGTTTATTTTCATGGTGGAACAGAACACATCCACTCAGAAAAACCATGTGAAGTACAATGGTTTACTATGTACATTCCTGTAAAAGGAATGTTATAGAGTGGGGCAAAGGCCAGCAGCAGCGACAATAGCCACTAAACTATGTTAAAATGAAGTGATGGTAACGGGATCCTGCAGAAGGAGATAAAGTGGAGATTGATCACTGTTGAAAAATATCTATCTTATTGCCCACCATATGCATTTGGGGCTAAGAAATCAAGAGAAGGAAAACCTAGCCTGAAGGGCACTTAAAGCTGTAAAACTATATGACGATAACTGTCAAATGACACAACCGGTCAGAAAGTGAATGTTTCAACTAAATTCATGCTGGGTGGCTTTTGGTGACTGAGAAAACCGATTATGAATGTTTAAATAAATAGATAGATACCTCTGTATCAATGGCCTGGTGAGAATTCCCAAGCAGAAAATACAATAGACCTGCTGCAAATCTCCAAAAAAACTTTGTCTCGCTCTGAGTAAAACATTTATTTTCATCAAACACAGAGAGCTTCTCAGGGCAAAAATAAGTAGACTTGAAATCAATTTTAAATTGATTTGTATGTATTATTTCTGTAGTTTATCCTCTTTTAGTATACAATTGAGAAGCAACTTGTACCAGAATACAAAGGAGAGTGCTTAATTATTTATTTAACGAAAGGAGTATGCCGCTTCTACAGAGACTTGCTTGAGGTGGCTCACAATACAACAGTAAAATCATAAACTCAACACAGCATACAAATTATCAATAAAGCCAGCAATAAACCAAGTAGAGAGCCTTCTAGGGGCATGAAAGCAATCTTTGCCAGCATAAAAAGGGAACATAAAATAGTATCTATAAAACAGAGCTTGAGCTAGAAACAGCACATAAAAGCTGCAACTAAAAAGATGGCTGAACCTTCATTTAAAACGTGGGTTATGACCTGGTCTCTAAAAGACAGTAAAGCAGTCACCAAGGAAGTCTTAAGTGGGAAGGCAATTCAGAGGTGAGCCTCCCTCACTGAAAAAATCCTGACTGTTGCCAGCTGCCTCATTTCTGCAGGCTGGGTCACAAAGAGGAAGGGTTGGGAGGAGGGCAATATGGGAGGACTCTCCAGGCCCTTGTCCCAAGCTGTTTTGGACTTCAGATCTAAGAGCCAGCACTTTTGAGTTGTGCCTGGAAACAATGAGCAGCCAATGAAGATCTTTTAGCACATGGATCACGTGATCTCTATATCCAGCCTCTTGGCTTCTGTACTTTGGACCAACTGAAGTTTCCAGACTTTTTTGAAAGGCAGTTCATGGTAAAGGACATTACAGTAACAAGGATGTTATCAGAGCTGGGATCACTGTGGCCAGATCACTCTATGCACTGGACTGGCTGTTGCTGGTGTCTCATTCAAAGCTACATACCACAGCAGAGTTCTGAGCTGTCAGCTGCAGGCCAGGATCCCCAAATTACAGATATGCTTCTTCAAAGGGAAATGCAGCCTCTTCCAGGTCTGGCTGATTCTTCAGTCCTCGAGTGGCTTTGGCATTGACCAACAGTAGTTCAGTGTGGGAGAAGGAGAGCTGGGAATTATCCACCTATTGGTGGTACTTCACACTAAATCTCCAGATAATCTCTCCTATGGCTATAAGGTAGATTTTAAGGAGCTGTGGTTCAAGGTGGACCCCTGTGTAAATGCCACGGGACTGAACAGCAGCTGGAAAGCACCACCTTCTAGAACCACCTGGACAGGAAAGAGTAGACCACAGAATCCTTGTTCCAGCTACCCACCCAGCTTTTCCAGATGTATGAGAAGACAGATGGTGTTGAAACCTTCTGAAAGGTCCCGGAGAGTCAACAGGGGCATACTTTCCCAGCAAACCCTTGCATACTCTACATGGGTATCCCCTCAGAAACAGCTCAGAGATCCCAGTTGTTGCAGGACACCACAGCTCAGTTATTATTGGCAGCTAGGTTGGAGCATGTATATGACACTCATTCTGCAGTCACTCCACTGGCTGCCCATCAGTTACCTCCGTTCAAGGTATTGATTATCGCATACAAAGCCCTTCATGGTCTAGGACCCCCATATATACAGTGTCCATCTATGCCCCACTATGACAACTTACATGGTTATAGGGTAGCCAACTGACCTGGAGAAAAATGTCCTGTCCCTTTAACAGAAGCTTAATGTGTTGAAATGGGCTGTTGATACTTTTCATGGTATGGAAGTAAATAACATTGCCTCATAAATAACATCCCAGTAATCCTCTGCTAAAGGGTCAGGGCATTTTTCTTTAGGCCATTTGGCAACCCTTGGTGGTTATGAAGGCTTAGGTGGTTTTCAAGAGGAATTAGACAAATGCCTGTGCAGAATAGTAGCTGATAGACAATGGTTATTGTGTTAACATTTTGTTGGTAGAACAGTTTGTTAAATCTCTTTGTATGTAGTAAGTAGACGAGTAAGCAATTTTACTTTGTTGTAAAGCACAACTGCTATGTGTGAAATAGACAGAGAAATCATTGTTTTCCTCTTTGAGTGAATGAAATTAAATCACTGGGAACTTAGCTGTCCAAATTACATAGTGTGTTACAGTGTGTACATATGTGTGTACATTGTTAGTATGTAATAATCACATTCAGAAATTCTAAGTTTTAGAGTAATCAAGACCCAATCATTTTGTCTAGAGCTGTACGATGCTTTGATTTGAGTGCTGTGAGCCCATGAATTAGTATATAATTAAAAAGGAACTAGTGTTTCAAAATATTGTCGAAGTGTTTCAATCTATGCTATATTTCTGAGACTATGCCAGTAAAGGTCATTTGATTTGATTTGAACTAGTGTTTCAACTTCTTGTTTGGCAATTACTAGTTAAAAGAGTAAGAGTATGTATGTGTTGGTGGCTGCTAGTTGCCCCCTTGTCCCTTTTATTTCTACTCTACCTTTCCCTAGTTAAAGTAGTGGTGGTCTGGTGCATGTTGAGCAGATGTTTCTCCTTTGCTTCTTTATCTTGAAATACCCTTTTATACAGAAATCAGATTGTGCTGCTACTGTCATTTTTATCTGAGGAGAGGAAATCCCACCTGAATGAGGCTGGTTTTCTTTTCAGGCAGCTACACAGTGATGTTCAGGGGCATGCACTTCTTTTTCTTGCTTCTGTTGCAGCTCATTGCAAATGCTGTTGTTCTGGCATGTTTCTTCTCTAATCTCCCTTTAAATTTTGGCCGTGATCTTTAATCCCATTGGGTCTCTTTTGAACTGTCTACAGTTGTTTTTAAGTCTCTAGCTTCTCTGCTCCAATTCTGAAAAGTCTGCTAATACATTTCATATTAGCTGCTTTGCAGTTCTTTGTGGTTGTATAACTCAGATAGAAGAAAGTATCCTGATTCCGACATTCTGTTCTACTGCATTTGTGTGTTTATTACTTTTACATGGGTATGGGAGTTGCTAGGAAACCAACCACTGACCATGACCAGGTACTCAGTGGTGAATGAAGGTGTTAAAATGGTGGATATGCACAGACTGCTGTTGTTGAGGTGGTTTAAAAGAGAAAGAAAACTCTTACGGTGCAAAATAGCACTGACTGTTTTAAACATATCACATTTCTTTTGACTGTATTTAATTTTTACATTCACATTTTTTTTTCATTTTCTAGTAACTAAGATCACCATTTAAGTTATACAACTGAAAATACAGGAATGATATATGTGCTAGTATTATTAATTTACAAATCAGAATGAAGTGAATGCAGAAACTATATATGAACCAGGGTGTTTTTGTTTTTCCTGGTATTTCCCCCCACTGCTGTCTCTGGCCCCCTTCTTCCATCTGTCCACTGGTGATACCCTGAATCGTGTCCCTGAAGTCAGAAGCTTCCCCTGCTGACCCTGGCTATCACTTTCACTTCACTGCATAAGAGAAGCCTCTTAGAATGTGCTTGCCTTGAAATTTACAGTTTCTTCCTGCAGAAGTGCACAAAAAGAATCTAGAAATCCCTTTCCTTCCTTTAATGGATGGAAACCATTTGGTAAATAGGATTCCTTTTCTAAAATTTCTGAAGCTGGCATTTTATGTCTGTCTTTATTCTTTCGGGTTTTTTTTTATTGCTGAACTATTTCCTTGCCCTAGTGAAATCTTGATTGCCTTGGTTACACGGATTGTAATGCACAAAACTAGCTGCATTTGCTTAAGAGGGCTTTGGTCTTGTATTTTACAAACAGTAGTGCCCATATTCAAACAGCAAAACCACATTTGAAACCGAGGGGTGTTTTAAAACAGTTGTGATAATGACATGGATATCTGTATTGAAGAGGAGGTGTCACAAGCCGCACAGGGTATGTATAAATCCTGGAATATAGCTGAAGTAGCCGCTGGTTCTTAGGGCGCCAATTTCAAAGTGCACAAAATTGAGGAGGAAGTCTTATGTATTTGCTAAAATAAACACACAAATGTTTGTGCAAAAACATATTTTTAAATGAAGTAATTGTATGATTGTGGCTTGTGTATGTCTATTTCGGGAAGTGAAACCTATGAATAGAATAGTTCTGATTTGAAGATTTCTTTGCAAAGCCAGGGTTTGCTTTTTTTAAGTTTAAGTGGGATATAATTTTAGGGGAACATGCTTTAAATGTTATGCATCACTTGGTGATTCAGGCATTTCCTCAGCTCTATAAAATAAAATTTAATGACATTTTATACTTTGGAATGAACCGTCCAGCATAGCGGAATAAATGTGGATAGTAACTTTGGCTTGTTGGATTAATGCCATGGTTAATCTGCAGTTTAAGAATGATTTTTGCTTGATCTGATAAATTATTCAGTCTTACATCCTGACCTTGGTACCCTTTTGAGTGTACTTCAACTGACTCTGAAATATTTGCTACATTAAGACCGCAGCGATTGTCACCATTTCTTTCCTGAGCCTGCACTCCTTTCATCATGAAACTAAACATCCTGAAAGAGACATGAAAATATATTGGTTTGGAAACAAGATACAAAGGATAAACTGCAATTCTGTGATGAGCTCTCTTTCCTTGAAGGGCTGTTCATTTCTGCTGGGCAAAAGTGTATAATATTAAGATTAGTGTTATATAGCAAAGAGAAAGATATAGTGGAAGAAAAGGAATAGAAATGCCGAGTTTCTGTATTAGTCTGGTGCAGACAGAACACTTTGGAGACTTTTTGATACTGCGACCCTTATAGGACATACTTGTGAGCTAAGGGTGGCTTAAAGGCTGAGTACCACATATAACACTCCATTTAAATATATAGTTGCCCAATTGAGAGTCTCAACCCTCTGAAATGACACGCTTTCACAGGATAATGAAAATGTACATAGAGAAGACTCAAGAACAGAAGAGCTTTTAAACATGGGGCCTTTCCCCCAGACTTACTGTGACTCTTGTCATTCTGTCATTACGTTTATCTGTGCTTTCCAATATAAATAGTACTTGCAAGTATACATGTCTCTGTGTGTGTTTAAATGTAATTAACGTAGCCATGCTTCATGAGGTTTGATCTTTTGGAAAGGATAAAGTTTTACTTACTTTACATACACAACTCTATTTAAGCATTAAATAGCACCATTGCTTTTAAAACTATATTGCCATGTTAATTTTCAGCTTAACAGGCAAAGATCTGGCTGCTGTTTGGTTTAGGGATATGAATTTCTTAATTTTGCCTTTTATTTACATACTAATAAATGCTTACGATAGGCAGAGCTAAGGAATTTCAGGTGGTACAAATTATCTCTGAATACAGAGCTATTTCAGTAGTGGCACTTCTCTTTGAGGCTCACCTGACACCTGTGGTGCTTTGTTTTAGGCACCATGCCAAAATGTTTCTGTTCACCCATGCTTTTGCCACCACTATGGAGGTGTGAGAGCCCCGTGGCGCAGAGTGGTAAGCTGCAGTGCTGCAGCCCAAGCTCTTTTTACAACCTGAGTTCGATCCCAATGGAAGTTGTTTTCAGGTAGCCAGCTCAAGGTTGACTCAGCATTCTATCCTTCCGAGGTCGGTAAAATGAGTACCTGCCTTGCTGGGGGTAAAGGGGAGATGACTGGGGAAGGAACTGGCAAACCACCCCATAAAACAAAGTCTGCCTAGGAAATATTGGGATATGACATCACCCCATGGGTCAGGAGTGACCGGGTGCTTGCACAGGGGACCTTTACCTTTACCTTTTTATGGAGGTGTGGCTGAGGGTAGTACTACACTTTTCACTATGAAAGTGAATGATGACCATGGCATCCATGTGTATAGAAAGATGTCCATTTAGGGAGAAGGGACTGGCTACAAGCAGGGAACAACCTCTGAGCTTGTAAGCTGGAGTGTGACCAGCTGCGGCTCATCAACCATTGCTGCTGAGTCATTGTGCCTCAATCTTTCAGGTGAATCCGTTTAGAACATCGCTGGTGCCTGGGATACAAGCCCTTGGCATGAGCCAAAGGGCTCTTAGCCTGTGGCTTCTGGCCTATTGGTGTCACAATCTATGGCACAGTTGGCTGGAGATCCAGTACCCTAGATGTAACACGAAGAATTGGGGGGAAGCAATGTTGCGTCAACATTTGCTTTACTGAGGCAGTTAGAGCACCAGAAAAGGCTGGGATCTCAGGGTTGTATTTCTGGAAGGAACAAAGTGGAATGAGGGTATGCCACTTTGATTGTTTTTCACCAAGTGAGAGCAGGGTTGTGTGTGTTTCTACTCAGATCAAGATGAGAGGTAGGTCTGGAGTTGTGTCTCGTTTATGTTTTCCAAAACCCATGTGAGAGGTGGGTCTAGTTTTTTGTATAGCGAGTATTAGCTGTGGGTACTCTACCACTTGGTGTTTATTGGTTCCTTTGCTGGTTTGTGGGAGAGTTTTGCTTGTGGGGATGGAATGGAGTGAGAGATGGTGTCATAATTTTTAGAGTATGAGGTAGGGGGAGGTAATGATGGTGGTTGCCCCAGCCTTGAAACAGGATGTGGTGCATTAATTTCTAAAGAAGCTTCCCCTGGAGGACCTGGGAAATCTCAATAACTATCAACCAGTTCAAATGTTCCATTATTGAGCAAGATGATTTAATGGGTGGTGGCTGGACAACTCCAAGCTTTCCTGGATGAGGCAAATTGTTTAGAACCTTCCTGCCCAATGTTTTAATTGTTTTTATGTTTTTGTAGGTATTTTAGCTCTGGTTTTAGTTGTTTTAATTATGTTTTTGGTTGGTTTTAATGGTTTTTAAGATGTGTTTTTGTTATGTATATTTTAATTTGTTGACCACCTTACTAGCTCTTATGAGGCCAGAAAGGTAAGTATAATTTTGTAAAACGAATGAATGATTATCCCTGGAATATACCTGTTCCTGGTGATTCAAGTTGCTTGATCTGGTGGAAAGAAAAAAAAAGAAAAAGAAAAGAAAAACAATATTGTTTTTCCTCCAGATGTATCATTTATACTAGCCATGATGCAAATACTAGTCATGATGCTAATACATAATATGCCTATTACGTTCGGTGCTGTGGAACACAGGCAGGATGGTGCTGCTTCAGTCATCTTGTTTGTAGGCTTCCTAGAAGCACCTGGTTGGTCCAGACTGCTGGATTTGATGGGTCTTGGTCTGATCCAGCATGGCTTTTTGTATGTTCTTATTGCAGCCTGGAAGCCATTAGCAGTAGAGCCTGTGCCTATTTGCCTAGGGTTTTTCCCTGGGTTCCATTTTCAATCCTGCTAAAATGTGCCTATGGGGAGATAGTCGTTGGGATTGTTTTATTAACAAAAGATGATAACTCTATATACCAGTGAAGTCATTTATGTTGCCAGCAATTTTATATTTTGTAATAACTCTTTACTAATATGCTTTCAATTAGAAAGTGAAAATTTAGACAGAATGTATATTGTCAAAAATGGCAATACAGATGTGAAAATTGTCAAAGTCAGTGTGATAAGTACTCTCCAAATAGGGAATATTCCGTTTTTGGTAGCCATGTTGATTAAGATGTTTTATGGCATTGTTGTTGTTTTTAATCTGTATGCAGTTTTTCTAGGTATGTGCTAGAAGACATAAGTAACAGGTTAAGGGGAGGAGAAGTATAAAGCATCTCTGTACTTCATATCATTTTCTTGTAACCTTAACACTTCACCACAAACATTATAAATGACTGTTTCTGCTTTAGGAACTGACTTGTTTAGAATGATGTATGAAATAATGTGTGTTTTGCATGTCCTGTTTGTAATGATAAAGGTCATATAGTATCATTTACATAATCTCCAGCCAGAAATGAACTCTTGCAATACCTTCTGTATAACATATACATTATCTGAGGTTTAAAACTCTCATTATTCATGAAAGTTAATTTTACAGTGGGTGTGAATGATCTATCTTATGGCTGCTTTTTTGATCATTCTATAAAATAATATGGTGAAAAGCCTGCTCAAATAGCAGGAAAACCAGTAAAGAGTGATGCATTTGCCTGACTCTCTGTATACCCGATTGGATCTTGATTGATGGCAATCATTTGTCTTCGTCAAAAAAGGAGAAAAATTCAGACATTGAAATAAGAGTGCTATCAAACTTTCCACAATGGCAGAAAGATTCTATTAATGTGTTCTCAGAATATTAACTGTCTCTGCTGGGAAATGATAAAGAACGTTAATTTTTTTCTTTGATCATGTTAAAGTATAAAATACATTATTTTGTCTGTTAAGATTAAAAGTGACATATTTCAAATTTGTTATGTGTTAATATTATAAGTTTTAAAAGTAAATTAAAAAATAGAAAATAGGACAAAAAGCTAAATGGAGTGGGTTTTAATCCTTCTGATTTCAATTTCTTAACAAAACAATAAATGTTCAAATAGCATAGTGTCGTAAAATCCTTAATGCTGCATTCCACTTGATATTGTAGCTTTGAAGATTTACTTCAAAGAACACTGAGCAAGAACATAAAAAGGTATAGAATAAACAAATTTAGAAAATTTATTCCTGGGAATTTTTTTTTTAAAATATCAGACCCAAAAGGCCAGTAATTAAATGGACTTTAAAGTTTCCTAATTAAGAAAGCAGCAATATTTAGAAACAAAAAGCATCTGCTATCCGGAACAGTTGAGTTTCAAAGGAAAATGTGAAAATGTACAATAGTATCAGTATCTGATTATTGTCAGTTCACATAAAGAACAGCTTTGAAAATGCTGAAAGACGACCTTTAGAAAAGTTGTATTTTTAAAATATAATCTCATAATTTGGTGGGATTTGTTTTCTGCAACCATTGTGAGTGTGTTCAGGTTCTTGCTCATAGCCAAAAAAGAATAAATTAATAAAGCTATTAAAATTGAGTGCATGTGACATACCTGTGTGGTGCAATATTTACAGTACTAAAACTGAGTTGTTCTATGGTGCCATGGTGGATAGCCTTCACCTAAGAAAGCACCTGATCTTGGTATCAAGCAGGGGCAGCTTTCAAATGCACCAAAGGGAAGGGTTTCCTGCCTCTCACCCTGAACTGACAGACAAGCCATGCAAGTTATTTAGTTAATGAATTAGCCCTTTCTCATTGAGACTTAGGGTGGATTACAAAACATTTTAACAAAAATCAGACAGTATCAGATAATCAGTAATTAATGCAATAGGATTAGGAGTACAGAATTAGAAAACATTTCAAACAAAAAACTGGCTAAGGCATGACATACCATAATGCAGAAAGTGAAGTACAAAGGAATAAGAATAAGAAGGTGGTATATACGATAAGCATTACATGGACTACTGTCCTATCATATATCTAATGCTGAAAATGGAAAAATTCCACATATTGAGGCCAGGTACTGTCTGGAAGGATGTCGATACAAACTTGGGTTATCCACTAGCTTTGCACAAAAATTCAAACAAGAAAAAAAAATTTGACAGTATTTTCTGAGACTATAAAACTTTGAAGCTATGTCGTGAGATCTTGGCTGCCATTTTGAGGGTTGCTTAGCAATATTATAAATATTCAAAAGCAGTCAAAGTGGTTGGCACTGTTGCCATGCAGTGGAGATGGCAAGGAAAAGTGAGGAGAAGGAGCTGCTGAGTCACACAGTAGCAGCAGTGGTGGTACTGCAGGCATGTGGCAAGGTGGTGGCGAGGGAAAAGAGTAATGGGTGGGCAGGCCGGAGAGCAAATGGTCACGTTGGAGAATGGGTAGGCTGGTGATCAAGCAATGGGCAGGCATGCAAGGTGATAGGGAAGGTGAGAGAGGTGAAATAACTGTGTGAGACCAGAAGGAGGTGGCAGTGATGGGAGGGGAAGCAAGAGAATGAGAGAAGCAGTGAGGGTGAAAAAGGGAGGGCAAGTGTCTGCAGGACAGCAGGAGAAGCAAGAGAAGGCAGGAGCAAAAAGAGAGGGAGAGGGCTGCTGGGAGCGGGGACAGGAGAAGCAATATAAAAGGTTAGGACCCCCCACAGGCCTTGTGGGTCCCTGTTTGTTCCCTTATAAAAGTGGTTATAAAAGTTAGCAGTCAATAGGACCTTGGAGGAACTTCTTTCAGAAGTTAGCAACTATTTATTCAATCCTAGTTATTGCTGCTTCACTTTTTTCTTTCTCATCCTAGTTAAAATTGGACTGGTCACAAAAGACTTTTACATCATCATCAGTCTATAGATCTAATTCCTATATGTGCCCCCTGCCTGCGGATACCTAAATCCACAAATAGGAGGCACACTCACCCCAAACATATGTTTCTGCAGACTTAGGGAACCCCCAGGTCTGCAGAAAAACCTGGAAAAAAACTGGGGGGGTTTAAATCCCCCTCAATTAAAAAAAAAAAGCATTTTCTGCAATACCCCCCCCCCACCGTGAGTTTCATGGGCCCCCATTTTTATCTCCTATTCTCAACATAGCCAAATTTGTGGATACTTAAATCCAGAGATTGAAGCCATGAACTAAAATGACACATCTTTTTTACAAATCTGAAAAAAGCCTTAGGTTTGCAGAGAAAGCTGAAACCTGAAAAAAAAAATGGGGAGGGGTTAAACCTTCTGAAAATAAAATTAACAGTGCCTGTAGCTTTAAAAATAATGCCCTCAGTGGCTGTTGCTAGGCAACTGCACAGTCTTCAAGCCTTGGTTTCTGTCAGTAAAAGGCAGAGAGGGAAGGGATGGGCCCTTTTCAGGGCTGTTTTGCCCTTTGAGGGAGGACTCATCTGGGCCAGGCCTGGAAGCAACTACCAGGTGACTTGCTACCGTGTTATTTGCATGGCTGCCTGCTACTGTTGAACAGCAGTATTTTCATGAAAGTCAGGGTGGTGTAGTGGTTAGAGTTCCACTCTGCCATGGAATCTCACTGGGTGACCTTGAGCCAGTTACACGTTTGCAGCCTAACTTACCTCACGGAGGTGTCGGGAGTATAAAATGAAGGAAAGGAGAATAATGTAGAATGCTTTGGGTTCCTGTTGGAGAGAAAGGTGATGTATAAATGAAATAATAAATATATCTGAAGATGGGGGGGGGGCAAATAAAATGTAGGTGAGTGGATGGAAAGAGGAAAGGAAAGGTGAGGATATGGGGGTTGCCAAGAGGAGGGAAAGAGGAAATAGGGGAAAGGGATACAGTAGAAATGAGTACTCCCCACAAGTCCTTGCGGGATCTCAAAGCTCAACTTTCAGAGCTCTTCCCTGGGCTGGCCACAGACCTGTGCGCTGATGAATGGCACCAGTTAGATTTTAGTATTAGAGATAGCTGGTTTTGAATTGGAATTGCAGTATTTGGATGGGAGACCACCAAGGAATACCAGGGTTGCAGTGCGGAGGAAGGCACTGGCAAACCACCTCTGTTAGTCTCTTGCCATGAAAACCCCAAAAAGGGGTCGCCATAAGTCGGCTGCAACTTGACGGCACTTTACACACACATGTATACTATGGGTTGATATTTTATGATGTTTTAATGGATGTTAGCTGCTCTGAGCCTGGCCTTGGGCCGGGCTAGAGTGGAATATAAGTCTAAAAATAAAATAAAAATAAACTTGGGCCTGGCCTAGCAGCTGGCACCACACAACCATTTTTCCTGGGTACAGGCTACCAACAGGGAGGGAAGGAAGGAAAATCAAAGACAAGGGAGAAGGTAAACTTAGATTGGCTAATGAGTGGGAAGGCGAGAAGAAAACAGAAAAAGAGAGACTATAGGGGATTTCAGGGAAAGAGAAAATAGTGAGGGAAGGGGAAATTAGATGCCCCCCCAAATCTTGCTAGTCTCCCGCTTTGGTTTTCTGTTTGTTGTTTCTGCGCTTTCACACTTTAGCTGCAACCTGCTGTACTTTATCACCTTCCTTTGCTCCATGGCTTAGAACCATACTTAGGATCTATACGGTATGCTAAAGCTTCTCCTGCTGTCACCCAAAAATTTCCTCAGAAATGTAGGAAAGCTTAGGTGGGAATGGAGCTCGCACATAGAAGAAGGGAAGTGCCTCCTCTAGGCCTCTCTCCTCCCAGATGTAGGTGTGTTGGAACAGATAAAGTTCTTCAAGGAGGAAGTCTGCATCTAGAATCAGATCCTGTATGTCTGTTCTGTACAGGGTTTTTTTTTTCCTGAGATGAATGCCTAATCTATCTGGGGTCCTAGGCTCTATGAGAACATTAAGAAGAGGGGTCTGATAATTAGCCCAAGGGTGGAAAGCTACTCTGTGTGATTATTTGTAGTTCCCTTGCTAGACTTGTTTGATTAAGTGGTTGACTAACCCTGGTTGGGAAAACTGTTAAGCATTTGAATTCTAAACTTTACACACCATCTCAAGATACCATGGAGAAGTTTAAGATGTCCCCTTGTGGCTGCTTTAAATTTCTCATCTGTAATTACCTGCGTATAACAATAGCTTCCCTAGAGATTCCTGTAATAAGTGCATTGAAATGGACTTTTTAAAAGGGGAAATTGAGGCCTCTTCTTCCACACGGCAGGCCTCAATAATGAATTCCTTACTTTCTAGAGCTGTATACCCATGGGTAGATAGTTTGGCTTCATCAGACTTGAACCTCACTAAAAAGGTGAAAGGTAATCTCCACAAGATATCCTTGATGGCAGCTTTCTTGGCAGATTTTTCTTTAGACACTGTGCAGTTCTTTGCAAAGGCTATGGCTACCAGCTGTGTTTCTCACAGAACTACTGGCCCTGTAGTTAGGAAGTAGTGCAGGTCTTAGGTCAGCAGATATTTACCTTACAGGCACCAAGCTCTTTTGTGATTTCATAAGTATCTTGCATTCAGGTGAGGAAGGGGGAATAAACCAAATAAGACTTTTCTGACTTTAAAAATGAAGAGAAAAAGAGACGTAGGCAAATATATTGCTTTTGTCAGCAGCAAGGTTTAGAGGGATCTTTGGAAAATTGTAGCATCCTTCTCTATGGAATCCTGGGTTCTGGAGAAAAGAATCCATGCAAAATTCCCTGGATGTTAACAGGATGTCTGTAAACAAGATCATAGATCCTTCCAATCGCCAGCTGATTCTTTTGTACAAAGAAGATCTATTAGGCTTTTCAGCAATAAAACCTATTCCCCAGGATCAGATTTGGTTCATTGTATGGTTCAGTTCTTTTTATAATGTCTAAGAAGACTATAGCTGTCAGACCTATCTTGGAACTGAAATAGCTTAATGATCAAATGCTGAAATAGCTCTTCAAATGGAAACTCTATACTCCATATAAACAGTGGTCTACTGTAGTGAAGTTCTGGTATCAGGTAATCTTTCAGAAATATAGCAACACATTACAAGCTGTCTGTCTTACAGAAAATTTCTGCAATGCAACTATACTGACAAATACTTCCAAAATTGGTCATGTGTTTTGAGGTCTTATCAGGCTACTGGGCAGTTGCAAAGATCATGGTACCTAACTTGTACCTACAGACATGTTGTGCTTTCCATTTGCAGATATCAGTGGCTCTCTAACAGTGCATTCCTAAGCGGAATGCCTGCACCGGGGTTAGGAGGCAACGCGGCTGCACTGCCTCCAAAGGAGGTTTCGGCCCCACTGAAACCTCCTCCTGGTGCAAAAAATCCTCATAGGGTTGCACAGGAGATACGCCACCCTTGCAAAAATAAAAAGGGGCGTTCCCAGGCCAAAACTGCTTTGGAGGCCGCCTAAAGGCAGCCCCGCCCCCAGGCTGGCGCCAGAACACCCTGGGAATACCTCCCGGGACCCCATTACGCCCCGGCTCACCTCCTCGGACGCTGGTGCGGCCTTTGCCAGTGTTCGGATGCTGGCGGAAGGCTCTATCGGCGTCCTGGGCTGGTGCTGCCATGGCAGCAGCCCACGACTGGTGTCCGGGCCTTCCCACCAGCGTACGGGCCGCTTACACTGGCGTTGGCTGCCCAGATGCTGGCGTGGGGGCCCCGGACACCAGCACGGCACCTTCCTGGCCTCCTAAGGGCTTTCGCCCTGGAGGCTCAGGAATGCACTGTTAATGTTGATCAGAGCATCAAGGATTCATCACCCAGTTAATATTATCTTCAGCATGACAGGTTTATGAAAGCAGCATTAAGGGCAGCAGTGACTGGAACAGCCAAGGGCTAGGAAAAGGAGCTGTGACATCTGCCCTTTCATACTTATTTTCTACCAGTGGTCCTTCCAGACGTGACCCCTTGGGCAGTAACATCCTGTTACTGAGATTCCTAGCAGTCACTTACGGGTTTGGGTTGTATTTTTCCCTGAAGCCAAGCACCAGCTGGAATTGTGCAGCGGTGTTACTGCCCAGGCTTGATATGTGACTTTTCCTGCCAATATCTATTGGCCTTGGTAAGTGGTGAAGACCATACCTCCTCCCCCCAAACAATAAAATCCAGCTGCTGAGCTCAGAACCACTAGTTGGTTCTGGTGAGCGAGTATTTTCTCCTACCATGAGCAGGATGCTACTACTGAAATAACTATGAGAACTGATTGTTGAAAGGCAGAGGATAGTGTATAAAAAAGGGAGCCTACATTGTAGGTAGGCTGAAGAGTCTGTTTATCACTTGCCGTACATCTACAGGCATAGGCACAGAAAGCAGAGTTTTGGAAGAGGAGTAATTACTTATAATAATTTTTCTTGTCCTTTGAGGTGCTATGAAACTTTTTTTAAAAAAAGAAGGAGAAAACAAACTTTGTTGATAATCATAGATACATAAAGGAGAAAAATATTTCTGTCAAAAGAACTTAGGGAGAAGATAGGTAATTTGGACAGCCTAGCCCTTCCACAGATGTGGATGGCCCTAATAACTCTAGCTAATATCATGTTAGGATGTTATCTTTTGGATATGGTTCTATACAGGTCACTGCAGAGACTTCTATCTCAGATTGCTCAACAGCTTCATTTCCCAATCATGTTGACATCAGAAATTAACCTTCCTCTTTAGTAGTGCTTTACCCCAAACTCTTCTCTCTGAATCATATTTTTTTAGCAGTTTTATCATGCTTATCTTTGGGATCTGGTGATTCAAGGGATGTGATCAGTATAAGAAGGCAGGGAAAACTTCCTCTGCCAATGCACCCTGATCTACTAGCAATGCCAGTTTCTTGGCCAGAAGTATTCCACTGTGGTCATGGAGTGGCGATAACTTCATGATCTACTGTATTTCATTCAGATGGCATCCCCAAAATTTCCATTGGTAGGATTTATAACATCACTAGGATAATTTTTGTAAACTAGTGTTCTTCTAGAAGCATAGTGTTGTGATAAAGAAATGCAAGATACCTTGATTAACATACAAGAGACACTGGCCCAGATAGATCCTGGGAACGAACTCCTCAGATTTCAGGCTGAGAGGAGATAGTTTCCCTTTATGGAGATGAATGAGCAGGATGGAGATGACCATTTGCCAGGAAGAAGCAAGACAATTTGCTGTTTTGTATATCCTGGGTTAAGACCATAAAAGCCTTGTTTTGATAGGGGAAAAGTGGAGTGGTATTTATATTCTATGTGTATTGGGTTTTAATTGATGTCAGTCGCTCTGAGTCTGGCTCTGGCCAGGGCAGAGAGCGGGATAGAAATAATAATAATAATTATTATAATAATTCTGAATCATTATTCATTCTAAATCAAAGGAAAGCCTTGATCAGCCCTGGCATATAAGTAGTTTTTAATGGCAAGTTCTCTTATTAATCTTACCCATGAATCCCTACACAGGGTTTTAACATGCTCATGTAAATCATTATCACATACCCCCTTGAATCAATGACTGCCTGTCCAGTCATATTGACATACAAAAACAGCATTTCTGGTTGTAGTGATCTGAACCTGAAGCATTTCAGGGCTGAACACTCTTGGTTAGTTCCAGACAGCATCTCCACTGGTGAAAAATGGAGGGTTGGTCTTCTTTGTCCACCATACAGCCTGTGCTGGGGGTTATGGAACCTGTGTGCATAAAAACCACATGGGATACAGGCTGTTTTAAGGCGAATGGGATGAGATTGAGTGAGAAAACTGAATGGACCCAACCCCTGAGTTAATAGCTGCATTCAGACATCATGACAAACAGAGGTTTACCCATGATGGGTACAAGTGCAACTTAGAATAGAATAATGGAATCATAGAGTTGGAAGAGACCACCAGGGTCATCTAGTCCAACCCCCTGCACAATGCAGGAAATTCACAACTACCTCCCCCCCACACACTCAGTGACCCCTACTCCATGATCCCCTACAGTGACCCCTACTTGTTGCTTAACTCATGCACTCTCTTTCCTCTTGGAAGGAATGCAAATGAAAATTTCTGGGTGTGGAGGCAGTGTAGAGAATAAAACATAATTAGGGGATTAATGTGAAATAATTCCATTGATGTTCGTAATTCATGTTTCTCTTTTCAGTTACATCCATAGTCGTTCTTGAATTATATAATATAATATGTGTGTGTGTGTTTATATATTGAAAATTTGCCCTACTACACTTATTTTAATCAATATGTATGCATGTTAAACAATTTAATTGGGTTAGTTTTTTAAAAGGGGAGCATAAGTCATGCAAAATTGCAAAAATTAATTCTAGAGGCTGGACTGTATTATGAAAAGCACTGGTGTAATAATCCTTAGCCATTTGTTGCTGTGATTTGTTGCTTACTCTTACAGCTTCACACATGTATTTCATTTTAAGTCTAGCAACATTATTCCCTATAAATTGGGTGCCAGTCTAGATGAAAACCATTCCTCTTATGCAAAGCTATAGTTTCTTGGTTGATATTTCAATAGTGTATTTTAACGATGCGTGATGTTTAAAATACACACTGATCTCCTGAAAATATTGCAGCAAAAATATCCGATTTCATACATATAATTTTGTCACTTATATTTATAGTGGCATGTGAATATTAAGGTGTCCACTGTGGGCATAATATACATATGGAGCTATTAAAAGTTCATACTTCAGATGAACACGGTGAAGCAAATATGATGATTGATGAATGGATTAATGGCCCAGATTCATACCATTCCCTTTCTTTAGGATGAGGGCAAACAGTTTACAATACTATACCCTGTGTCCTATGGAGAATAGAGAAAACTCTAGGGATGAAGGTTATATTTTAATATTACTTTGTGAAAGATACAGAAACATCACTACAAATACACAAACAGAACGTTGTCATTCTTTTATATTTCTCTTCTTCTGTCTCCTCTTTTCCCTGATGCATTTTTTCTTACTAAATATATGTTGTACAAGTGATTTATTAGTTGGCTACATAAATCTAATATGTAAATTTCCTACAAGGTAGGTATTATTTTCAGAAATATGTGTTCATGGGCAGTTATGCAATACTTTCTGAAAAGCTACACCTAGCAGTTGAGGCAGCATGTTAGGCAGTAATCCTCAGTTATCACTGTGGTAACTTCCCCATTTACTCAACAAATGCAGAGTAGAACATTTGCCTCAGTCCTTGTTGGAGGACTAGAAGCAACTGGAGGTCAGGCCCTGTCAAGTGGCATCCATACATATGATTCCACTGATTAATGTTCTTGGTGACATATAACTAGTTTGCAAATTGGAGGGGAGAGTAGGTGCTAATTTCGAAGCAAACTCTCATTGGAGTTAGGATGAGATCATTCATCGAGGAAGCTGATGACAATCAAAATAGCCTCCTTTCTTCCAAATTTAGAGAAGATTTTCTGGCATAGGAGCTGAAGTGGTTAACTTTGTTATGGAAATCTTCCTGTGTTTTAGAAAGGAAGTGGCCTGTTTTGAGTTTTCAATTGAGCCATGAAGTTTTTGAACCACGTGGAGGTGTGAGTTACAGAGCATTAATGTCCTAGATTGGTGTGTGTATGCAGGGAATAGAATCAGCATACATGTGTCACGCCTGGCATCAGTGACAGTGATCGCTCAGTTTCCCAGCTGAAGGGGGCAATGAAGAATTTCCTCAGTCTGGTACCTATTCCTTCTTCTTTGCAGGCCACACTGTAGTTTTGCACACGACATCACTTTTGTGCCATGAGCAAAACACCCAAGGATCATAAAGAGAAAAAGTGCATTGGTCAGAGCCTCATTGGTGGGAGCTTTGCATGGACGCCGCACTGTCTGATTGGTCCAAAAGGGGTCACTGTGCATCTGAATAATCCTTGAAATAGTAAAGTACAGGCCTTTGTCATGCTTTTGCCAAACTCAGACGGCTGCTGGGGGGGGGGCAGGAATCATCTCTTAGATGACTTGGGGAGATGTCAGAAGATTGTCAGCCCAATCCTAATGGTGGCGGGGGGGGGGATGGTTAAGGACGTCCGGGGATGGTGCAGCCACGCCGCCTCCGGGGCAGCTTTCTGTCAAGTGCAGTAAGCCAAAAAAAGCAATTTTGAAAAAAACTCCGTGGAACTCTCCTTTGTGCAGGTGTAACTCGGTGCCTGCAAAGAGGGGCGTTTCTGCTCTGAAAGGGCTTAAGGAGCTACATTGGGAAAACGCTGCCAGCAAGGCTGTGCCTGCGCCTGAGTATGGTGCTGCCGTGCGGCTCTCCAGAGCCAGCAGAAGTGCCCCTGTGCCGGAGTTAGTGGCACTAATGCCAGCACAGAGGTGTCTCCAGCTCCTATCTCCACCCCCACCCCCGGTTAGGAGTGGGCTGCCCATGTTTAAATGGCACTGCTTTTTTATGTGTTTTTCTGTATTCTGCAGTTTTACTTTGTAGTTGCCATTTGGTGTATGTAAAGAATAAAACTTTTACAATATTGTACTTTTGCTTTGAGCTACTTATGGGATATTTTCTCCCATGAATCAAGCCACTTCAAGATTGCACTACCAAACAGCTAAGGAAGAGGAGATGGGCCCTTGTCACTCACAAACAGACCCCCATTCTATCTGATAAATCAATTTTTCCAGGTGGTGGTAGGGAAACTGCTGAAGGTATAGCTCTAGAATCCAAGAAGGCTAGGAGCTAATAGATACTCAGTTGATTCAGAGAAACATGGGAATCATAAACTTTATTTAACTTTTTATCTTTATAAAATTTTGCTTATTTATGTTTCTGTTGTGACATGGCTTTAATTCGGGTTGGTTTCAGTTAGTATCTGAGTATGGAAGCAATAATTAGATATAAATGACTTTCACTGTTCATATGTGCACTTGATTGTAGCGAAAGAAAGATCCATAGTGTAAAGGAAGAGGAATAAAATCTGACACCCATGCGGGTATTGATTATTTCCCTTACATGCTTAGTTTATTGTCTCTTTACCCAATATTGCTTCCTAGCAGTTAATTTTTAAAGAAGCTTAATTGCTCTCAAGTAGTTTGAGAGCTGGACATCAAATTCAATTAATAGGTTTTTGGGATTTTTTTTTCTTTGAAAGGTCTCTTTGAGGCAAGGGATCATGTTCTGATTAAGGCAATTGAAAAGCACAACAGCATAACTGATAATTTGAATGATCAATTATGCTTTTAAGGAAATAAAACAGTGTTCCTTCTGGGGTTTTAACTTAGGCAAATACAGTCTATAATATTTTCACCCATGTTTACAGTCTTTTACGCAAGAAGAGCTGTGCTGGATTAGACCAATCTAGTTCAGCATCCTGTTTTCAACAGTAAGCCGGCCACATGCCCTGTAAGCAGAGTACAGAGGCCAGTACCTCCCACTAGTGTCTCTCTGCAACTTGTATTTAGAGATACAACATCTTTGAACAATTATGGTTGCCAACATCCAGGTAAGGCCTGGAAATTTCCGATAATTAAAAAGGCTGCTTTGGAGGGTAGACTTTACGGCATTATACCCTCCCCGTCTTCCACCCCAAAATCTCCAGGAATTTCCCAATCCATAGTTGGCAACCATATTGAACATGCTAGTTCCAGGCTATTAGCCACTAACGGATAGACTTATCTTCCATTAATTGTCTAATGCCCTTTTAAAGTTCTGTAAGCCGGTGAGCATCACTACTGTCAGTGACAGTGAGTTCCAGAAGTTAATTGGGTTGTATGAAGTAATTGTTTCCCCCCCCCCCATTGCTTTGAACCTGTTGCTCGTCACCTTCGATCATATGCCCCAAGGTTTAGTATTACGGGGAAAGGATTAAAAGTTCTGTACCCATTTTTTCTGTGCCATGCATAATTTTATGAACCGACACTATGCCCCATTAGCCATTTCCCCCATAAACTGAAAGCCCTACCCTCATTACCCTTTCAGTACAGGGAAGGTGCTCCAACCTCTTCACCATTTGGGTTCTCTTTTTCCAGTTCTGTGTTTGTTTATTTTGAGATGGTGCGACCAGAACTATACACAGCATTCAAAACTGAGTTGCGCCATAGATCCATACAAAACTGTTACTGCAGAGTTTTATTTTCAGCCCCTTTCTTAATAATCCTTAGCATAGACTTCCACCTACCACACACTGAGTTGATTTTTTAAAGCTATCCTCTATGAACCCAATATCATTTTCCTTGTTATCTCAGTTTATTATATATTTAAAGGCCCCTTTTATATGGGCTTTTTAACCTGGTTTGGCTCAAACAGATTTTTCCTAGGTTTCATATGCCTCAAGGATTAAAAAAAAAAAAAAAAACCTGTCCTCCCACAGTTAATGAAGCTTTAAATTGGGTTTTCCAAAACCTGTTTTTCTCTGGTGCTTTTGTCGTTGTTGTGCTTTATCCTTAAAGTGTGTGAAACCTTAAAATCCATTGAGAAGTCAATGCAGGTTTTAAAAGCCCTTATAAAAGAGACCAAAGTTAGAATTTGGGGGGGGGGGCTAGTGTACATCACTTGATATTTACTTACTTTGAACGTCATATTCCATGTTGTAGCCCACTCACCTAGTATTTAGAATGACTCTTGGATCTCTGAACATCTTCTGTGTTTATCGCTCTGCCTCTCTCAGATTCTCCAGATCAGCAGCCTTACCCTCAAGGGAGAAAACTTGTTCCCTGAAAGCCATGATCTCACAGCACAGAGTCCACACATTCATCATCTGACCAGCAAACAGATATCAGATGTGATACTATACAATACAGTGAATAGCTCCTAGCTTGCTTATAATCATGACTGGTTTGGTCATTTAAAAAAAAAAAAAGGCTTTAAAAGGGAAGTGGGGGGGGAAGAAATCTTTAAACCCAATCTAGAGGTTTCAAAGGGATATCGAACCATTCTGGACCTTCCAGCAATGGACTTGCTCCATCTAGTTCCTCAGGTCTGATAGCATACGGGCCTGCCTAAAACTCCTGGACTGGACCTGGCAACCCGCTATGCAGGCACTCGACTACTGCTCTAGCCACGCGTGCCCCCAAACGCTACTGGGCGGCCACTGCGCGGTCCGTTTGAAATGGACACGGTCGCTCCCGCAAGCTCCGTGCAGCCGGCAGCTAGGAAACAGAAACAAGGGCCATCTCCAGTGATCCTGAAAGACTCCATGTTCCTGTGCAGAATCTGTTCCAGCCGCAGCCATGTCATGAAAAGCACGCCGTCACGTAGCCAGTGCCAGCAACCCCCCCCTCCCATTGCAACATCAGCTTAATGGGCCGTCAGTAGCGATCCTGATAAGGGCGATGAGTCGTTCCTCCAGCTATGCAGCAGCGATCCACGGACGTTTGCAGTGATCGCACCCATTGTTCCAAAACATTAAGCACTTCAGTAAAGATCTCCCGGTTCCTCCCGGCTTGCAAAAGCCATCGGAATTAGAATAGATTTCCAAATTCTCACTACCCCACCCCGGTAGCCACAGATTAATTATTTTTTAACCTTTTGTCACCTGGGAACCTAGGAGGGGTAAACCCCCTCTCCCCACCCCCAGAGAAACAGTATATCTGGGGTGCTCCCAGCCCATTATGTCACCTTAGGTCTTTCCTGGCACCTTTGCAGTTACTCTGTTGGTGTAGGTTTTGCGCATCCTAACCACGCTCCCTCCTGCCTTGCTGGTCAAGTTTACGGGAACCCCTTGCCCCCGCCTTTGCTCTTGACTCTGTCTATCTTAGTCTGCGCGAACTTGGACACCACCTCGTCTAGAAAGGTAGATATTACCCAATCAACGATTCCGATCTGTGCTTGTACTCTTCTCTTTGAATTTCCTAGGATTCTCTGTGTGTATTTGATTGAAAACGACATAAACATTGTTTAATTCGGAAATCATTGTGTCTTTATTTGAAGGTCACAGTTGCGGACTCTGGTAGACAAAGGTTGCGATACCGCTAAAAAAATAAATATTGTAGTTTGACCATCTTGCTTGCTAATTCCCCAAGTTAAAGAGCAAGTTGGCTAACAGGTCACTCGACCACTCATAAGACGGTACAAACTGTATTGTGCCAGTTAATGAGTGGCATGATCTGGACTTCCACAGATTTGATATAATTTGGTGTCTAAAAATGTTGAACTTTGTGGAGAAAAAGCAATTAATTAGAAAACCATCTGTCAGCATGTAAAATATAGTTTGTGTAAGGGTTTGTTGGTTCTGATGTGATTCTATAAGGAAGGAGAGAACAATAATTCATTACGTAGTTATAAATAATCTAGAGTTCATATGCAATTTAAAAAACCCTCTATACCTCATACATGCAAATGCAAGGAGTTATTTACTATTGCACTTGTGCTGGGGCAATATATGTTTATTGCTTATGTTCCCCAGCTATTAAAGCAGTTTCTTTTTTGTTTCTATTTCAACATGTTGTAACAACTGGGAAGTCATTTGGTGCGTCACTTAAATTAGATTTAAATTAGACAGCTCTGTTCTGTGAACCAGATCCTTTAAAGAACATATTGTTATAAACATTCAAACAATAAGAAATTTAAATACAACACAAGCAGAAAACCATCCAGGGAAGTATGTTCACCAGTATACAAATGGTGGAGGAAGTTACAGTGATTGCAAAGATGCTGAATGAATTGTTTGTGTTGGTCCTCAGCAATTTTGTGTGTGTGGAGGGAATATGAAGAAACTGAGTCAAATAGAGGTGACATGAGATGACATTGTACAGCTAATTGACAAATTAAAAACTATCAAGTCAATGAGTCTGGCTCGAATACCCCTAAGGGTTCTTTAAAAAGTCAAAATTGCTGATCCAGCAAAATATGCAACTTCTCACTGCAACTACCTTCACAAATCAAATTTTGGAAAATAGCCAAAGTATTGCTGGTTTTTATAACTGGGATGCAGGAGGGAGTCAAGAGATTGCAGGCTAGTTAGCCTGTCTGTTTCACTTGCTTTCAGGAAAAACAGCAGACAAAGGGGCCTAAACTCTATGAAAGGCTGCTACTGATATTGTTAACATTGCAAATATGTACCTGGTTCCTCCATGAGGAGAACATTATAGTTATAGTTAGTGTGATTTGTAATTTCAGATTGTCTTAGGGCCGAACTAGGCATGATGGCGACCTCGGGTTTGACTTACTGGCCTTTTAAAGCCTAATGAGGTGATCTCAAGATGCTGCAAGAGCCCTCAGCATTCTGGGAATCTTCCATAAATACACAGTCAGCTGTTGCAGCAGAAAGGACCCTGAACCATAAATGATTTACAGTGTAATCCTATGAAGTATAAACCGTATGATTTCAGGGGGCTTAGCAGAAATACACCAGTAGTTTAGATTTTACAGACAAGAGCAAATGCATCATAGAATAAGAATACTGATCATCTAAGCACTGGAGTGAAGTACAAAGTGAGTTCAATAAACTTAATGACGTACTGCCCATTCCTCACCTTTTGGCGTGGCTGAGGCGCCGCTGTGGCACCTCCAAAGCCTTTTCACGACCGCCAAAAGGTTTTCTCAAAAGCCTTTTAAAGGGATTTTTTTTGTAAAAATTGGGCTTTTCGCCCCATAGAGAACAGTGATGCTGCACCTGCTAAAAAACAGGCGCAGCAATGCCATTTTTAATGCTGGCATTCTGGGATGAACGGGGCAGAAAGCTGCTTACAGGCAGCTCCACCCCCCTGGCACACCCACCGGCACACCTCCTGGGATACCAGTGCAGAGATTTGTGCCGGTGGGACGCTGGCGGAAGACCCAGCCGGCGTCCCTGGGCAGCACTGCCTTGGCAGTGCCGGGAGACCGGCATCCGGGCTTCCCCGCCGGTGTTGGGGCCACTCACGGTGGCGTAAGTAGCCCAGGCGCCAGCGCGGGGAGGCCCAATGCCTGCGCAGCCCCTTCCTGACCTTCTGAGGATGTACGTCCTTGAAAGTCAGGAATGGGCTGAAAGGGTGGGATACAAATGTCCTAAATAAATAAACAACCAAGTGAAAATTGAAGACACTGGAAATACCTTGATTGTGAATCTGTTTTTTAAAAGATTGAATTCAAAATGTCATGTGTAAACACAATAATGTATCTCTCTGTTTCTTGCTTGACCTGCACTATAGCAAAATCTGTACTTTAGGCTAGTCCAAAACTGTTATTTTCCCTTTTCAACTCACATCTGAGAATATTGAAGGTTTAAAAATGTGTCTTGGGAACTGAGGAGGCTGATCTGTTAACTGTAAGTTGAGGAGATCCTCATGTTCTGTACACAATGATATATGAATCTGAGTCAATACTTTTTTTGTTATTGCTGTTCTTTGCTTTGAGATAAATCTTATTGTTGTAGTTCACTAATAAATTATGAAAATCCACCAAACACCAGCTGATGAATGTTAGTAAAGATGGTTGATATGGGAAACCCATGTTGAAATCAATGGTCTAAAAGGGGTGTTACTTTGGTTAGGAAGGCATTGTCAATTTCCTACTCAGTTTGGAAGTTTCTTTAATAGACCTGGGAAACCTATTCCCAGATTTGGTGTAGACATGACACTTCAGATCTCTTAACCATGGTTAGGATGGAAGTATGGGAGTCAGCTTTTACAGCTAACCATGGAACACAGTTATTTCTGCATCAGTGTTAATACAGCATTGGCTCCGTAGCAAGGTTTCAATCTCGAGTCTTTGGAAGAGTCACTATGATAATAAATGAAAAACACATTTTACTAGGGAAATTAATGGTGATTTTAATTTCTCAAGACAAGACTCTGAACCTTCGAAGAGGGCTTACCTAGCATTTGTTATGGGGTTCCAGGAGATGCAAAACAACTGATGTGTGTGACTGTTGTTATCAGACTCATATCCCTGTAAGGCATATAACATCTTTACTATAGCTTCTGTTAAATACTGTGACTACCCGAAAGATACTACGTAAATTAGTAGGCATGAAAATCTGTTTCAGCATAATTATATGCAGTTCTTCATTGAAGTTAATGTTTTCTGAAGCTTCACTAAAAGAAATATGTGAAGATTAGAAAATATTTTACTATCAGAAACAGTTTTTTCCATTAAGATGGTACAGAGATGGGGAGCTTGTACTTTATTTATGGCTACTGTTTGATAAATGGTAGAGGTTTTAGTTAGTATTCTCCATCTCTATCTGCATGAAGGCACAATGCATTTCAGTTCATGAGACAGAACAGAATGCTTTATCTCATGATGCCCTCTAATACCTAGATGTTATTTCATCTAGATTTATGCCGAAAGTAAAGCCTTGCTGGAACTTGATCACTTTTATCTTTCAATTTAAAATCAAGTGCATAACACTTTTGCTGAAGGAGGGCAGGCAAGCCATTTATTTAGTTTGTAGTTGACCTAGTTAGAATTTTAAATTTTTACAGTAGCTGATGTCAGCTGGATATAAGGAAAAACGCTTAGGCTTAAAATTTTGAAGTGTTACAGCCTTTGTGGGATGTTGCTTCAAATTTATAAAAGCAATTGGAGTGTTTATTTTTACTGTCATGATTAATTTCTGCTACTGTTAACAGTTTTGAAAACAGCAACTGATAATCAAACATGTGTTTTGCTGGCATATTTTGAAAATCCTAAGGCTCAGTCCTAAACATGTTTAACCAGGAAGTATGTATTCAGTGGGATTTACTACTCAGTAAACATGTATAAGGTCATACCTGATCCTGTAAACCAGTGCAGTGACTCAAACAATACATGTGTTCATAGCACAAAGTCGTAACTGTGACTTTTTGTTAGCCTGGGCCTTTTGGTGCAGAGGTGAGGTGACCACGTGAAGAAATGTGGTTTGGTATTATGGGGTACGAAATATTGTCTGGGGTAGTGGGGTGGAGGAAAGGAGAAGGCTGACAGTGATACGTTTAAAGTTGATCTTGTTCATGCCAGATCAGCCAGATCTTAGCTTTATCCTCTACATAGATCAATGTCATATTAAGGATTAAACAGGCAGCGTCGGGGCCACTTTAGTCCCCTTTACACTGAAGTATTAGGCTACCCTGCTTAGTAAGCCTTATCCTTATACTTGATGCCAGAGTTGGCTGAGTATACCTTGCCAGGTGCCAATTATCTACTTTGTGTCACTAAAACTATAGTTTTAATTGTTTTAATGATGAGTTTTAAATGGTTCTTAAATGTGATTTTATTACGTATGTTTTAATTTGTTAGCTGCCTTGGTGATCCTTATGAGGGCAGAAACGTGAGGTATATATTTTGTAAAATAAATAAAGCCAACCAATATTATCTGCATCTGTTTCACAATTACAACTGATGTGGCTGAACAGCAGTATTGCTTCCCAGTCTCTAGATAAAGTGCTTTTGTTGAAGCAGACAGAAACAACATTTGCCCTTCTATCACAAGGGAAAAAACAGACAATTGGTATACATCTATACCTTATCTGAAACTCTGGATCTTAGATGTTCCTTAAAGTGCTTTGATTTAAGCTACTTGGCTTTGACTTTACTTGCACTGTGTTCTGACTTGGCCATATTCTGTTTTGGGGGTTCTTTGTTTGAGCCAAACTGGACAATGATGATATGATGCATGTGTTACGCTCATGCCTCCCTTGTTGTCCTTTTTCTTTCAAGTCCCCACCCCATCAGACTCCAAATAATCCCTACTCAAAATAAAACAGCTGTGAAGAAGGCAGTTCAGAGGGCCCTGGGTTCAGTATCCCCCTTCTGCCCACCCATTCTGTATCTTATAAATAAGGGATATCAAACATGAGGCCTGCAGGCCATATCCGGCCCCTTGAGAGCTCTTATCCGGCCTGCGAGCCCTCCAAGGCAGCCACCCACACACCCCAATCTCGATATGGTCTGGTGAGGCACAGTTCGGCCTGACGAAGTGACATTTATGTCATATCCGGCTCTTATAACAATTGAGTTCGACACCCCTGTTATAAATGATCCACTAAAGCACCCTACTTCATAGGATATTGGCACAGCCTTCATTGTAACACGCAAGTTGTGCCACCAGAACATCTAGTTTGCCCCTTAGGCATTTGTTCTGATGATTTCAAACAGGCCAGAGCGTAACATTTTGAAAAGGTGATCATCACAACATGAACACCTACAAGCATAATTAATAGCTTCGGCTTCTAGAGCTGTCAGTCAGGCACTTTCCTCAACGGCCCAAAAACTCACACTCATGACCAGGCATAAGCAAACATTTTACCTGCATGATGTATTTAACCTCCAGCCCAGGAAACAAGAGATGTTTTTCTTTTGAACAGGCATCTTGTGAAATGAGCTCCAGACTAGTCTCCTGTTTTCATTACAGCATGTGGTTTATTAAGGCTACTGCGCTGTACTTTCTGTCTGGTTTTATATTTGGCAAAATTACCCTTCGCATAGATAGGTTGTTGGTGTTTTTTTTTTTTTTGCCTTTTAAACTAGTTTTTTATAGCAGACACTGCTGCATTCATTCATTTAAGATTGAACTCACTTCCGTGAAATGTTAGCTTGGTTTGGTCCCTCTTCATAAAAGCCATAAAATTTTGGTTGTGTTTAGATGTTTTACATGACTCAAAGTAAATGGTGGTCTAAGCCATCCACTTCATGATTTGGGAGGCCTGCATTTTTGTTGCCCGCTCTCATAAATTCCTTTTCTCTCTGCACAGCTTTAGCCGTTGCCCCTCCCATATACTGCAAAGGAAAATCAATTCTGAAAGAAACTGGTATTGCAGGACTCTACCATGTGATTTATTAATGATGGTTGTTCAACCATTGCGAGACACTTTTAACATCATTGTTTATACCTTCCTTCTTTCTGTATAATTAATTTAGTGTGTAGGGAGTGTGGAGAGGGTGATTTTAAAACTATTCAGTCTGGGCCTTGATTCTGTGCAAACGTGCATTACAGTGGTTGATGATTACATTCACAGTATGCCAGGCATAGAGATGATGAGCCAATAGGCTTGTTGCTTTGTTTTTGGACTGTAGCCTTTGATTGTTCCTGGATAACATCCAGTCCTTTGCTCTGTATAGAAATTGTCTCCCCATAGCTGTTATCTTAGAAATAGCCCCTTTCCTTTTCCCAGAAGTGAGTGCCTCTCCCATACCCTACAAGTCACTGTTAGTTTTTCCTTTACATTCATGCAACAGATGTGTTTGTCCAGGGCTTTTAACTTCAGCTAGTTTGCCCAACAGTGATATTGGAGGAGTACATATGTGAGTAGAGTTGCCAACCTCCAGGGAGTAGCTGGAGATCCCCCGCTATTACAACTGATCTCCAGCCAATAGAGATCAGTTCACCTGGAGAAAATGGCCACTTTGGCAATTGGATTCTGTGGCATTGAAGTCCCTCCCCTCCCCAAACCCCGCCCTCCTCAGGCTCCATGCCCAAAATCTCCAATTATTTCCCAACCCAGAGCTGGCAACACTATATGTGAGTCACAGGTCACTAGAAATTGCCCAGATGTTGCCAGTTACTGATGGTTACTGTACTGGTATGTAGTTAGCATTTTAGGATCCTTTAAAAAGCTGCTGCTCATGCACTGTTCTAACAGTCTCTATGTACAGTATTTTGTTAAATTATAACAGTGTCAGAAGAAGAAAAAATGATAGCCATATAATCAACCCAGTAGAATGCAGTGTGGTCTAGCTGATTTGGTTTCTAGGTACCATCTTTAGTTGAACGCTAGAGGTCAAATTCAGTCTTGTCCTATTGTTCCAGTAAGGTTGAGGTTATGTGTCTGCCCCTTGCTGCAAAGGCAACAAATGAATAAGGTGGTTTCATGTAGTACTATCAGTTCTTTAAAATTCTTTCCTTGTTTTTAGTAGAGCACTAGACCTGCTAATGAAGATGCTGGGCGAAAACGCATGGTCGCTTTATCCTACTTTAATCCCTGTTTCAGCCAGGATTCAACCAAGATCGAACGTGTGTGTTTTGCCTAATGTGCGTTCGATCCTGGCTAAAACAGGGATTAAAGGAGGATAAAGCGACCATGCGTTTTCGCCCGTTGTGATCTATCCATTCAAATAATAATAACAACAATAATAATAATACCTTAGCCAATGGTGATCTTATTTTATTACTGTACTAGTGCTGTAGAGATGAGGCTGTATGTTTAGGGGCAGATTTTTTTTCTTAATCCATATGTTTTCAGACACATCCTACAGTTAACTGTAATTATGTGCTAAAATAAAGCAAATATGAGGCATCTTCAATAAATACACCACATAGGGAAATTTCAGTACAAAGTTAACATTTGAAATCTATGATGATTTTTCCCATTAGTACTTTCATGCCTTATGTTATTACATTAATTTTACTAATGTTAAAACAGTTACGTAACATGTAGTTATTTTAACCAAAAGAATGGCATCATTTAATTACATCGAAAGTGTAGAAAGATGAATGGATGACAAATTAATAATTTACCATCTTTGCATAATACTGTAGGGCATACCGCTGAAACGATTGATGGCAATAGCAGTTAACAAATTTTAGAAGCCTCTATTACCTTTTCATTGTCATATGGTTGTGAAACTGACTACAATAAGCTTTCTGGGAGATCTCAATCGAGGGAACTAATTACTTGTGCTGATTGCCATACTGATGAATAGACTCTCATTGTATCATTCCCAAGAAGATGAGAAACAGTTTCTGATTCACGACTCTGTCCTAGTTGATATTTGATAGTAATTTTATCCAATAAATGAAGGAAGGCAGAATGATGAAGTGGCTATCTATGCTCTATGACTATCAAAGGCATACACATAGCCGGCTGTGTTCTGTCTTTTTTTTGGGTGGGGGGGCGTAATCACTAATGGAGAATTTTAAGTTATTAATCATGCTGTGAACCAATGTAGGGGTTTCTTCTGATGTATAGAACAATTCTAGATAACTTTTATGGAATTACTTGGAAAATAAAGTCTCTCAAGTCTGTGTATGTGTTTATGTAGATGGGACACAGAAAATTAAAAAGCTGTCTCAATTAGAAGCAATATATTAATTAGCAAAATAGTGATACATGTTGGAATTAATGCAAGAAGTGACTTTGTATTTTAATATTCACATTGGGTCCATTAATGAAAATTCACATTTTGCATATATTTGTTTTCATACCATATATTATCTAAGACTGTTGACTTAACCTTTGACAAGAAATATTTTCTCTTTCAGGTGACTGGTAAATAGAGAGGGAAGAAACTAGCAGTATTGTGTCTTCATAATAATTTCTAATCTATAAATTAATCAGAGCTCTTAATTTGTCAGCTGACAGATATACAGTGATTATTAATTCATGTAAAAGAAATGAGATTATACTTTGTATTTTTGGTTTATCAGTCTTGAAAAAGCATTCTTTTATAAATAAAATTATAACTTTGTAATGGAAGCATGGAGATGCTGGTTGTTGATCTCTGGTAATAATCTCCGTGTAGGCTTTGTTTTTTATTACATAATGTGCACGCATGTGTGTGTGTATACACACACACACACACATATATATATATAGTGAATGTAAGATTGCACACCTGAGTTGGTTGTGTTTGCAGTTTTTAATGGTTAATATACAGTTTTACTGCACACTCATTCATGATAATCTAACAAGATAGCATCTGGCATTTATATATGACCATATTAAAAAGATCTATGCATATTTGAATAATACAATGTGGAAAATAACAAATGTGATAAAAAGCTTTTTTTCTAAATGTAAATTTTAAAACAGCTTCAGTATTGCACACTATAGCATGGTAGTTGTTAATTAAATGCAAAAAATGCAGCTACATAAAAAAAGAAATCCAATCTGATTTGTTTGAAAATAGATTGCTATTTCACTATGCTGGAATAGTTTGTTTAAAAACAGGAAATGGAATCGAAATGTATTTTCTCGTGTTGTTCTAAGCCTCAGGGGCTAAATGTAATGAATATTTTAAGAGATTATTTTAATTAAATTCCTGCACATCTAAACAGAGTAATATTTTATTATCACATACATAATCATGTACAGAAGTATTCATTAAAGTTAACACTTTCTCTACCAAGAATTCATGTATGATTTACTGACCTTGTGCAAAAAGGCACAAATTAGGAAGAAAAATGAAGGGGGACAGACTTTGATTAATATAGGTAATGCTATACCATATTTATAATAGCCTTTTCCCTATTCTGGTTTATAAATGCAGTCACTGAGAAAGGTGCCCTGCTGAGGCAGCAATGAGGCTGAAATCGGAGCACATGCCACTAGAGTGTGGGGAAACTGATCACACTGTCAGCAATTCATTTCAAAATGATGTATTTAGTGCTCATTTCACCTTCCAAGAAAGAAAAAAAAAGAGAAAGGGGTTCCTCAGACTGGAAGGTGATATTGTTATTTTCAAGGACATACCTAAGTTAAAGATTGTAGAAAAGGGTTTGGGGTGCTATTTTTTTTTTTAAGCCTAGAGAAAACAAGGAAAGCTTTATGCAGAAATTCAGGGCTACCATGCTGTTTGATAATTGCTAACATATGTGGTTCCTCTGTTTCATTGTAGTCGTCCTCGTGAGTTCTGGCGCCTTGACTACTGGGAAGATGACTTGCGGCGCCGGCGACGATTTGTCCATAACCTCCTTGGATCGACACATCCTGAAGCAACGTTAAAAGCAGCCATAGAACATGGTCAGTGTAAAATCTGCTTCTTGCCAGTAGCAGCAGGTACAGTGTATGTCAGTGAGGGTTCAAGCTTCATTTGTCTGAGAGGATGTGAGTCTGTTTCACATTCAAAAGTCTCTCTTCCTTGCATTTCAGACCTGTGCATTTAAAGACCTAATTATATCCTAATGCATCTGTCTTTTGCATAGAGCATTGAACTTGCCAATGATTGCAGACAAAGGTAGAGGATTCCTTTATCCCTTTGGTGTAGTTCTATGATAAAGTTCCTATATGTGTTATAACAGTGTGGCCAGAGTCTATTTCCCTGTGAGAAAGCCTTAATGATTATTTTAATTATCTTGAGTTTAAATGGAAAACTGTGTACAAACCTAACTATATTGTCAGGCATTCTATTTTCAGTTCTGAATTTTGGGTTTGTTCTTTTTTTAATCTAAGAGGTGATACAGAACAAAGGTACTTTGCAGCTATGAGGACTAAATTCTATGAGCAGCTATGTTCCCCCTTTTTTGTTTTACAGTACATTAATATTATCAACACAACACTATGTTTTCCATTTTCTAATTTGAAGTCATAAAAGCTCTGTGAGTTCAGTAAGCAATCATTTATAATGGCTTTAAAGTTCGGCTTCATCATGTGTTTAGGTTTTCCTGGGGAGCTAAATAAGGAGGTAGAGCAAATTCCATTGAAATTAGTTTAAAACTGATATTAATTTTGCTGATAATAATATTTCACTTGAGAAATTAATGTTTCTTGAAACAAGGTACAAATTAATACATTCATTTCTGCCATTTTGGTAAGCGGCTAATGCCTAGTAGAAATTATGTTAATATTGTGTGACTCTTCATAATTAAAAAAAAAATTGGGCTGGGCCCAACCTTAACCTCTTGCAGCCACCCATAAACAGCCACTTCTAGAGAAAACATCTTCAGTATGTCAGCTACTATAATGCCACATGTGACAGAAGTCCTTTAAAACAAATGGCCATAGAAAGACCGGCCAATAATGTGGGGTAATTGCAATAATAGTCCATAATCCTCACATCTTTAGCTAAAGGAGAGAGGAAAGGATGTGATGCAGGTTTAATTTGGCCCCTTCTACTTTGGTCCTCCTTGTAAACTTTTGCGCTGTATATGTAGAAAGAGTTTCCAGCGCACTAATCCTGTTTGTCCATTCTGTGAAACAGACAGTCAGTTGCATTCCTTACGTTTGCAGTAATGAACTGTAACATTAACTTACATCAATAGTGTCTCTTCACAAACTATTGACTGGAAATTTTAATATGCATTTACTGTACATTTTATGGAACAAAATAGCTGAATCATCTTTATAGAAAGAAATGCAGCGTATGATCTTATAGTAGTACTATTAAATAATAAACATTTATGTTTCAAAGAACACCATAATATTTTTACAGACTGCTTTAAGCACAAAGATTTAATTACTAATTGCCATATCTAGAAGTGGGAAACTATTTTACTGGAGTTTTGATTATGTGTAAATTTTTGAAGGTTTTGTTTTTGAGTTCTATGGAGTGGTGCTGACAAAAAGATTCAATAATTTGGAAATTATTATATAAATTTGTCAAGTTGACGACCCCCCCCCAGTTAAAATACAGTTTTGTAAATAATTTGCCTTGAGGGGGTGAATGACATTATGCGCTAGATATGCAAAATAGCACAACAATGTTAAACTGCTCATTTGATCTGCCCCTCCATATGAACACAATCTTTGAGATTCATAAAAAGAGCATTCCTGAGACAAATATTTCTGTATTTGCATTTGTATCATCCCCTAACACTGGGGATTATTATGAATAGCAACAAGCAAGCGTTAGAATAAAAAAGCAAGTAATGCAGTTCAACAAATGGCTTCCAAAGTGAGCAAATGACTTGCATGCAGGGGGGACTAGCCATTATGGCGGGCCGATGGACTCCCCCCCCCAAACATGGGCCAAGCCAGCCCAGTGGCAGAAGGACAGTGCATGGTTCCTGTTGGACAGGCAGGCTGCTTCTTCCTCCATCCCTCCTTTGGGGGAGCAGGCCAGAGCCATTTTTCCCACCGAGTCCTCCCCTAACAGCATGTTGTGCAATCCTAAGAACACTTTTCTGGGAGTAAGCCCCATTGAGTAGAGTAGGATTCTGAGTAGATCTGCTTAGGAGGGCACTGTTAGGAGGCTTTTTCACTACTGCTTCTCAAATATCAGAGCCCTGTTCTTCCTCACAAACCCTTTTTTGAGATTGGACTTCATTAACAGTTTTGCCATGAAGAAGGTTTTTTTTGGGGGGGGGGGTCCAAATTACCCATTAACCTTAGTGTTATGGTTCTGTGGATTCTGGTCTTTCACATCTAAACAAACACTCCCATCCTACTTACAAACATACCTAACAAGAACATGTAAACATACCTAACCCCAGCACCCTATTTCTACATGGGTAAAAATATATTTGGACTGATTTGGTCACATCACTGACATATTTTATAATAAGTTAGTATAACATACTATACATCCTATACAGATATGATCAGTTATTGATAATTCTGATGAGCCACCTTTGAATCTATGCTTCTGCACTTTAAGTTGTCCTTAGAATTCTTGGTGGAATTGTTCTTTTGTCCTGCGGTTTCTTTTTAATAATCAATTAGAAAGCATTCTAGTTCAATTATATACACTCCATTCCACAATCCATTTATGACAATTGGATTCTGACCCATTTTGCTCAATGGTTCTGCATTGGTTTAATTCCAAGTGTTTCTGCTTTAATGGAATGTGTATCAGTCTGATAGTCTTCCCAATGCAGCATACTTGTTTTGTAACATTGACAAAAGTTTCCTTTCCCTTCCAAATTCTGCTTATTTGTTTGTGTGTGTGTGTGTGTGTGTGTGTGTGTGGTTTTTCCCCCCTTTTTCAGTTGCTCCAACTTGGAGCCATCTATTGGGTGGAGAGAGAGAAGAACTGGGGTTACAGTGTGCACAGCAATAAGAAAAAGTGGTACAGGCAGTAAATAAAACTGTAAGAACGTTTTGCCTTACAACTGGCATCACTGTTAAATACCACTACTATTGTGGATTATGACAGAACTCACAATATGCAAACATACTATTCAAACAAAATGAAATGCTACGTGCAGCCCTGTTTCCATTGAATGCAATGGACTTTACAATGGACTTTAATTTAGAAAGGTGTTCCCCCCCATAGCTCATACCTTAGAGAACACAGACAGTGAGAACTTTCAATCAGAAGTAGAAGAGATAAAAAAACAATTGGAAACCAAGATACTGTATAGTAAGGCCTAGAGAGAAAAACAGCAAAACTTAGCCCCATTTGTGCATTTCAGTAGCCATCTCTTTTAGGGATTGATTTGATTTGAAGAAGAGCCTCTGGTGTAGTGGTGGCAGAGTAAATACCTGAAGACTAATGTTCTCTGTTCAGACAATCAATATCAGCCCCATGACTATACTTCTGGCTACCTTCTAGTTAAAAACGTTTTTTTTTAATTCTGACAATTTAATTGCCCTTTCCAAGCACACATTAAATTGCCTGGGAAAAAGAACGGTAGGAGATTTTTCAAAGAGTGGAGGAAAAGAGGGACGACCCGAAGTAGTAATTTGTAAAAGTCAGTGTAGAAACCGTACTGCTCTTATTTTTTGCCTTTGCTACTGAATAAAAGTAAATTTCCAAGGAAAGTGTGTTAAATTCAGCGTGCTTTGTAGAAATCAGCAGCACCCTGCAAAAAAGATGTGTTTTATCTATATACTACTCTCACAATTTATCCAGTCTAATAGATAAATTGTTAATGAAAAGATATGAGAGCAAAGATGGGATTTGCTCTAATGCCCCACTCATTTCAAAACTAAGGATTGAGTGATTTGGCTAACATTAATCACGTAAGTGAATCTGAGAACAAAACTGCAGTGTATTCATAGAATCATAGAGTTGGAAGGGGCCATACAAGCCATCTAGTCCAACCCTCTGCTTAATGCAGGATCAGCCTATAGCATCCCTGACAGGTGTTTGTCCAGCTTCTGCTTAAAGACTGCCAGTGAGGGGGAGCTCACTGCCTCCCTAGGTAGCTGATTCCACTGTTGAACAACTCTTACTATAAAAAAAAAATTCCTAATATCCAGCTTGTACCTTTCTGCCCGCAATTTAAACCTATTATTGTGAGTCCTATCCTCTGCTGCCAACAGGAGCAGCTCCCTGCCCTCCTCTAAGTGACGCCCTTCAAATACTGAAAGAGAGCAATCATGTCACCCCCTCAACCTCCTTTTCTCCAGACTGAACATTCCCAACTCCCTCAGCCTTTCCTCATAGGGCTTGGTCTCCAGGCCCCTGATCATCTTTGTTGCTCTCCTCTGCACCCGCTCGATTCTGTCCACATCCTTTTTGAAATGAGGCCTCCAGAGCTGCACACAATACTCTAGGTGCAGCCTGACCAATGCTGTGTACAGCGGAACTATGTCATCTTGTGATTTGGATGTTATGCCTCTGTTGATGCACCCCAAGATCACATTAGCTTTTTTTGTTGCTGCATCACACTGGCTCCTCATATTTCACTTACAGTCCTCCCGTACCCCAAGATCTTGTTCACACACACTGGTGCCCCATCCAGTATCCATGTCCCTCATTTTTGTTACTCAGATGTAGAACTCGGCACTTATCCTTGTTATTCTTTATATAGTCCTTTCTTCCCTACAAACAGCTTAACATTTAATTTGTGTATTTTATGAGTCTTAGTGAAAACTTTAAATGCATTTACATCTGTCCTGCTATTGGGATATTGGCTTCTTTGCATTTGTATCTTGAGAATAATAATGTGCTAGGATCACCCATGCAAGAGTTCTCAAACTAGAACTTTCTTGAAGACCACAGATGTCCTTTGTGCTAAGCATCTCCATCAACCCTGACCTTGCCTGCTTTTCTCCTACATGATTGGGCAGGGGCTGAGGCTCAGTGGCAGAGCATCTCCAGTTAAAAGGTTCAGGTGGTCAGTGATCTGGAAGACCTCTGCCTTAGATCCTGGAGAGCTGATGCTGAGAAGACAGTACTGACCTTGATGGACCAAGGGACTGGTTCAGTATAAGGCAGCTTTATGTGCACGTACCTTTCCCTGCTCACATATAAATACCTTGTTTTTATCAGCAGCCTTTGGAAAGCATGGGTTTCTCAAGAATAAGTCATGTCAGACTAATATTATCTCCTTTTTTGAGAAAGTTACTACCTTGCTGGATCAGGGGAATGCTGTAGACATAGTTATCTAGATTTCAGTAAGGCTTTTGATAAGGTTCCACATAGTATTCTAGTTGACAAATTGGGAAAATGTGGTTAGATCCTATTATTGTTAGATGGATCTGTAACTGGTTGACAGATCGTACCCAAAGCGTGCTAGTTAATGGTTCCTCGTCCACTTGGAGAGAAGTGACTAGTGGAGTTCCTCAGGGATCTGTGCTGGGCCCTGTGTTGTTCAACATCTTTATAAATGATTTGGATGAAGGAATAGAGGGGATGCTTATTAAATTTGCAGATGATACTAAATTGGGAGGGATAGCAAATACGGTAGAAGACAGAGCCAAGATGCAGGATGATCTTGACAGGCTGGAGAAATGGGCTAGAACTAATAACATGTACTTCAACAAAGACAAATGTAAAGTTCTGCATTTAGGAAAAATCAAATGCATAATTATAGGATGGGGGAGACTTGTTTGAGCAGTAGTGTGTGTGAAAAGGATCTTGGGGTCTTGAAAGACCAAACACTGAACATGAGTCAGCAGTGTGATGCTGTAACTAAAAAGGCAAACGGAGTCTTGGGCTGCATCAACAGAAGTATAGTGTCCAGATCACACAAAGTGATGGTATCGCTTTACTCTGCTCTGGTTAAACCTCAACTAGAGTACTGTGTTCAGTTTTGGGCACCACAATTTAAGAAAGATGTAGACAAGCTGGAACGGGTCCAGAGAAGGGCAACAAAGATGGTGAGGGGTCTGGAGACCAAGTCCTATGATAACCATGTTCAAGTACTTGAAGGGCTGTCATATAGAGAAGGGTGCCAAGTTGTTTTCTGTTGCTCAAGAAGGTCAGACCAGAACCAACGGGTTGAAATTAAATCAAAAGAGTTTCCGTCTAGACATTAGGAAGAATTTTCTAACAGTTAGAGCGGTTTCTCAGTGGAACAGACTTCCTCGGGATGTGGTAAGCTCTCCTTCCCTGGAGGTTTTTAAGAAGAGGTTAGATGGCCATCTGTCAGCAATGCTGATTCTGTGACCTTAGGCAGATGATGAGAGGGAGGGCATCTTGGCCATCTTCTGGTCACTAGGGGTGTGGAAGGGGGAGGTAGTTGTGAATTTCTTGCATTGTGCAGGGGGTTGGAATTGATGGCCCTGGTGGTCCCTTCCAACTCTATGATTCTATGACAACAAAGCTCCTTATATACAGCTCAGACTCAGCACCTTGCCTCAGTTCTTCCTGTTTCTTTCTTACTGTCTAGCTTTATTGTTCATTCCTAGTTTATTGGTTCACTAAGCTTGTTACTTACTCCCCTCTGAATTAGGAAGGGGCTGTGGCTCAGTGGTAAGCATCTGTTTGGTATGCAGAAGGTCCCAGGTTCAATTTCTGGTATCTCCTTTTAAAGGGACCAGGCAGTTGGTGATGTGAAAGACCTCTTCCTGAGACCCTGGAGAGCCACTGTCAGTCCGAGTAGACAATACTGACTTTGAATTCCTAAAATGAATCAGCTTGTCTTGGTTCAGCTCCTTAACTCTGCATCTTTCTCATTCCTGAATAAGATACCTCAGTCTCATCTCTCCTTTGGCAAGATCAATATAAGCAGAACAGTCTTCTAGCCTAACTACTACTAGGAGCCCTGATCATTCAGGGAATACTGCCATTTGAACACATGGAGCTGCCTTATAGCAAATCAGACCATTGGTCCATCAAGGTCAGTATTGTCTACTGAGGCTTGCAGCAGCTCTCCAGGGTCTCAGGTAGAGGTCTTTTACATCACCTACCACCGATCTCAGCTGGAGATGCTGTGGATTGAACCTGGGATTTTCCACATGCATTGCAGATGCTCTGCCACTGAGCCACAGCCCCATTTCTATTTTACATTTTATACTTTTTCAAAGCACCACTGTTAACCTCATCAATCGTTAATATTTATGCCAAAGAAGGAAATATTATTTTTTTTAACTGAGAATCAACATTAAGGGAAGGCACCAGACAGGTGATTCACTAGGTAGGATCACCTCCTTCAGGAGTTCTCAAAGTGGAACCTTCCTGGATACCACAAATCTATATTTGATGAGCAAAACTGAAGGAGGAAAAAGATAGGGATTTAAAAAGGGATAGTGTGAGAGTGCGGCAGAGGTCAATTAAGAGGGAGAATTGCAGGCAAAGGGAGGCTTTGGTGGATCAAGAAAACATTCAGACTGGTGGGTTTTGTGGAGGGTTTGAAGCAGGATGCAGGGTGTTGACTTGGGTACAAAGAAATATATTGTAGTCAGACAGTCCAGGTATCAAAACACACCAAATGGGGATAATTAAAAAACATGGGGTTGACAGAGATTATGCAGAATGGTTTGTAGAATAAGGGCAATGAGTGAGGAACTAACAACTGCAATATAGCAAATAGTTAAACTTACCTAACCTATTGATGTCAGCATGACAAGCACATACTGTGAATGCTGTGACTGAATTTTCTCTTTCTTTCTTTCTTTCTTTCTTTCTTTCTTTCTTTCTTTCTTTCTTTCTTTCTTTCTTTCTTTCTTTCTTTCTTTCTTTCTTTCTTTCTTTCTTTCTTTCTTTCTTTCTTTTTCTATATTTCTATTTCTATTTCCTAAAACGTTTATTGGATCCAACCAATTAAAAATGGCCTTGACTTCAGCAGCAGTAGTTTGACCACCAAAAATAACATTTGTTTATTTGTTTTAAGGGGAAAATCTAATATTTTTTCTTTCTGAAATGGTTTCTGTGTACATCACTTTATTTGCAAAGATCTAACTATTAGGAAGTTATTTAATGAGATGTTTCTTTGTGAAAGTTTCAGAATATAACTGTGTTGGTCCCATACAGACATACCAAATTATTCCTTTGTTGGTACAACCAGTGGTTTAAATGGTGTGGGCTTTCAAAGTCACATGTTTAACATCCCACCCAAACACCAGATGTCAGTCATGTGCTCATCTGTCACTACTTTCCTGTCTTAACTGCCAGAATTAATTTTCACAATTATGTCATCAGGTGAAAGAGCTGTCATTCAGGGAGCATTCTGACCTATAAAGCAGCCAGTCACCATCCTTAACTATATCCCATTTAGCCTTAAGAAATGCATTTTTGGTGTGCAAGTTAGCCTGAGAAAGAGAAGTAATTCAGGGCTTCCCATTTCTCCCCAAATATTTCTCAGCCAGTACACATGCCACAATTCCTGTAGGGGTGCCGGTAAAGCTTTTAGCCTGTTAGGTAGCCAAATATATAGATTGTTAGCCAACTATACTGTAATGTATGTGGTATAAAAGATATGACTTGCCTCTAGCATGCTTGTAGTCTCTCCTCCTGAATATAAGGAATTGCTTATTCACATTCATAAGTGACAGCTATTTCAAAAAAATGAGTGGCGTCTATTTTATTAAACAATAATAATTTTCATTACTGGGTAATTTTGGGCCAATCACATACTTTCAGCCCAACCTACCTCCCAGGGTTGTTATGTGGATAAAAGAAGAAGAGGAGAACGATGTATATCTCATCTTTCTCCACTCTGGAGAAAGATGAGATATACATGAAGTATATAAATAATAAATTTAGCTGAAAATGAAAGGCAGATAAAAGGTAGGTTGGTGAAAGGCTGAGAAGGAAAGAATGAGACAGGGAAAGGGGAGAGGATATGGGGGTTGCCAAGAGGAGGGAAAGAAGAAGTACTATGAGGAGGAGGATACAGGGGAAAGGTGCTACTCCACAAGTCCTTGAGAGTTTTCTACCATGCAAGTGTGTGACTGGCACCACACAACTGGGCCAGTTTGCATAGGTAGAGGCTTCTAGGGGTGGGGGAGGGAAACCTTAATATAGAGGGGCAGATAAATGTAGGTTGGCAGTTGGGTGGGAAGGAGATAAGGTTACGAACTCCAGGTTAGGAAATACCTGGAGATTTGTAGGATGGAGGGTGAGGTTTTGAGAAGGGGAGGGACCTCAGAAGGGTATAATGCCATAGACTCCACCATCCAAAGCAGTCATTTTCTTTAGGGGAACTAAGGTTGCCAGCCTCCAGGCGGGGGCTGGAGATCACTCGGAATTACAACTTATTTCCAGATGACAGGGATAAATTCCCCTGGAGAAAATGGCTGCTTTTTATGGTGGAGTCTGTGGCGTTATACCCTGCTGTGACTGCTTCACTCCCCAAACCTTGCCTCCCAAGGCTCCACTGCCAAATCTCCAGGAATTTCCCAGCCTGGAGCTGGCAGTCCTAATAGGGGAACTGATCTCTGTAGTTGCGAGATGTGTTGTGATTACAGGAAATCTCTAGGCCCCATCTGGAGGTTGGCAAGGAGAGAAAGAAACAGCAAAAGGGTAGAGGCCATGGGAGCTTTCAGGAAAGGGAAAGAGGATATAGTGGGGGAGGGGGAAATGAGATGCCTCCCGCAAGTCCTTACAGGGTCCCACTTGTAGTATATAATGCTGCCTTTGTACTGGAAGCATTGGTGCTTTGTGCTGTATTGCACACATTACATGGAACCAGCTATAATCTTGAACTACTGTATAGGGCACCTTGACTAATGTCATGTACACAAGAGGATTTGCTTCTTTGTTTTACTTATTGTTATTTGAACAAGTTCCACACATTTTGAAATCTGGAGTTTTAGGGACAGTTCGATGTGATGTGTGGGGCCTGCTGTTCAAAGAAAAAGTTGAGCACCTCTAAGCTAAGGCAAGTCCTCTGGAGAAACAGCTACTATACATAACTGGACACTTGATTTAAATGTAGAGCACAGTATACCAATCAAAATTTATCCCATCCATAAACTGGTGTGTGTGTGTATTGGAGGCACAATAGCACAACTGGTAACATGCCAAGGTGGGTTATTTTCTTGTATGGGCACTCTAGTTCACCCAGCTATAAATAAGAATTTGATCAATGACCAAGGGAAAGCCTTGAGTCTCAGAGAGAAAGGAGGACTATATGACATAAATAAATAATTAAAGCAAAAATACTTTTGCAATCTATTAAAATGTATCAGATGGTATTCTTTAACTAGGTTGTGGGGGCAAATTGCCAACAATATTCCTGTAAGTGAATATTCCTGTAAGTGTTGTGTATATATATACCTTGACTCTAACTGAATTTTAAATAAATGGAAAGGCACACCTGTAATTTAAAATTAGGTCATTAGTGTAATCCAGGCAGAAAGTTTCAAAGTACAGAATAACATGAAACTGGCTGTTACCCGCATGTAAATGTGGATTTTAAAATTCATTTTCTATAGAAACACATTGCCAGAATTTATAAACAGGTTCCTTATCTGTTTTATTTTATCCTAATAGCCGTTGTATTCTAATTAAAAAATAAAATTCTTCTCCAGAAAGCTATTAGGCCACTGAGAATTAAATGTTAGTGCATGTGTTGCGTATTAGAATACTGTAGGTAATTTTACTGCTGCTAACTTAAAATCCTCAAGGGGGAGTTAATTACAGGAAAACCTTTCTAAATATCAGCTGCATATTTCCCATGACAAGAGTTTTTTCCAGCTCTCATTGAACAATTCCAGAATCAGAGTTTTGTTTACATATATCAACTGGTACATACAAAGGGGGGGGGGGACCTATTTCATTTTGCCCAATACAGCCTCTGTGAAACAAACATTTGTAAATAATTTTTTAAAAAGTAATTCTGTTTGGAGAAACTGCATGAAAAAATAAAATGACATTTTATTGCAAATTGACCTCTGTCTTTGTAAAATTAAAGCCTGAGATTCCACATTTGTTAATTTGCCCTTTCTGCTAATGTGAATAGTTTTATCGGAAATTTATGTTCACTTGTTTACAGAGACAATTAAGCTTTATGTATGGCCACTAGGGATTGCCTTCATCTGTAAATGTTTGCAGATTAAAGGTTTTCAAAAATAAGCCAGTGGAACCTCAAGCCATGTATGGCAGTAATAAAAAAGTAATGAGCAATGTGCTGAAGTTGGTTGGCCAGGATGTGTTTGGCATATGTTTTCAAAATACCTAGTGTTATATATTACATCTCCCTTGAAGCCTGCATAAAATGATGCACAAACTTTTAACATTTTTATTTTAAAAATCTGAATATATTTCCTGCGCTATACAGCTGCTACATGGCAAATGTCAGCAAGATATGTAGTGAACTGCTGCCTCCTATCTGTTTCTTCTTGTCAACTTAAAATGCAAAGAAAATACATTTTAACCATAGAAAGACAGCAATGCCTAGAACAGAGTAGGTATATTTTTTCTACTCAAAAAAGCACATTTGTTTCCCATAGACACACAAGGAACATATGCATTTTCAGTCAGAGTGTATTCCTAGCATTCAATTTTGGATTAAAATGTGCTGCATGAATTATTCATTTTGCAATGTAAATAGAGACATTCTGCTGAATTCTGTGATGTCAGGAAGAGAGGGGGAGGCTACTTCCTATCTGTACAGTCCAGGCCTGTGCCTGTTTATGCAAAAATATGTCCAAATGACTAAAAACCCTAGCGAGAGTACTTAGAATTGCAGCTGTGTAGCCCAGTCCGGTGCCTGTTTGCTCTAAAGCAGTGGTTCTCAACCTTTTTCCGACCATGGCCCCCTTCTGACCTTGTTTCCTTCCTCCCCCCCTTCCTACCCGTAGAAAGGTATCTATTTAAATGTTTTGTTTGTAAATAGCCTAGGAACAAAAGCATGAAACAGCCACACAAAATGTACACATGCAGTTCTTATTGGGAAACTGAAATTTACCAAAAAATATCCCACAAAAAAGAATACAACACGCTAATAAACAACAATGTTCACATACAAGGGAGAACAAAGCCTCTACCACTGTTTTCTATTTTCTTCACTTCTCTGTTTTCTTCACTTCTCATCTCACCTTCGTCTCCTGCCATTTACGCAGTTTTCACCTGTGGCCCCCTTGGAATATCCTCCAGGTTGAGAACCACTGCCCTAAGGTATTTTCCACTGCATGCAATGGTATTACCCTCAAGTAAGTGTACATAGGATGGACGATTTGGTAACTAAAACGCACCCTATTAATTTGACTTGAAATACATGTTGAAGTGCACAGAGTTGTGAATGCTGGTGACCTTGTTAGTTCACCTCCCCTCTTTGCAAGTATGTGTACTTTCCTGTCCAAAGCTAGCACTTGTGGTGATAATGATGCCATATCCTTTATTTTGCGTCCTGGGAGTGTGAAAAAGAGATGGCCCTCAAATCTATTGCCTGTACGCTTCAGGATGTCTCTGTGCAAGCCTTTCCCCATTGGTTCAAAGGACAGATCTATTAAGCAGAAGCACCTACCCTGCATTGCAGTCTCTTTTATATATAAAATAGGCATACAGTCACAACACACTTGGCATAATAAACGGCCTATTTACATAGAGTTAAGTTCCATTAAATTGGATAGATTTGCTTTTGAGTAAATGTGGCTAGAAACATATCGTAGGATCTAACCGTCTGTGCAATTTAAAGCTGCTGCAATCCAGAATTTTTAAGCAATTCAGGACAGAGTACAATCTTAAAATGTAGCATGTTGGAGAGAAATTACTGGGTTGATCATGAAATCTGCCTCCACCAGACACGGAAAAGATATTTAAATTCAACTTCTGGTTGATAGAATTGATTCTCAGCCACTTCTTTTGCATTCAGATTTGAGCTCCTGGTCAGACCCAGTACCTGGGGGTGTTAGTGACATACCCACCCCTCTGTTTTCATTGCCTGCTTCGCACACGCGTAAAGCTTCCCAAAGCTGTTTTCAGCTGTAGTCTAGCAAGTCTGGCTGGGCTGTTACCTCTTTCATGTTGCATCCTGTAGGTCCAATTAGGGAAAAATCCTTTCCCACCCTATAACCTGGCTTGTTAACCAGCAGGTTCAGGCCAGGCCTTTACCAGCCTGCTTGCCGCTTTCAGGCCAGGCGCAGGTGTGAAATCCAGAGGCTTAAGGCGGCCAGCAGGGAAGGGCAGGCCGGGGCTGCGGCATCAGCTGCTTAGCAGGAGCCTTTCCCTTGAACGCGCCCGGAGGGTCTACCAAGGACCCCCACCTTATGCGGATCGCTCAGTCCTACACCCCCCCTCCGGGTAGTTTATGGATGGGGGCCACCTCTGGAGTCGAGCCTCGTTTTGCCTGGGGCACAACAGCCGGGGAGGGAGGGAGAGAGGCGCCTCCCCTCTGGGGAGCTTTGGCTGGTTGGCCGGGTGCGGAGCCGAGGGACTGCCGCGGAGCCCTGGCCGCCTTCAAACGGATCCTCTCCTAGGGCCATTTATGCACGGGAGGTTTTGCCATGGATTTGCTGCTCTGCAGATGCACATTTTCCCCATCTGAATTCTCAAAACTCTGCATGGGGGCTTATTGTTGAGTTCTGAGAATTTGGATGGGGAAAAATGTGCATCCAGAGAGTGGCAAATCCAATGAATAAATGGCCCTAGGAGAATCCAAAGCTCTCCGTGGCCATTTCTGCAATGGGAGGTTTTGCCTTGGCTCTGCCGCTCTCGAGATGCACATTTTCCCCATCCGAATTCTCACAGCTCTACCTGGGGGTTTAGTTTTGAGTTGTGAGAATCTGGACGGGGAGAAGTGTGCCTCTCGAGAGCGGCAGAGCCAAGGCAAAACCTCCCGTGCATCAATGCCCTGTGCCAGGGATAACAAGCCCGGCGCTGCTGTTCTGGCGATCCGTTGAGATCGGAAAGGGTCCCCCGCAATGAAAAGCAGCCGGAGTGGTTTGAATCTGAACCCGACGCCTCAGGTGGGTTTGCGCTCCTGAGTCCCCAGACGGAGGGGGCGCCGGGCAGAACCCCAGTCTGCACGGTGGTGGTGGAGCGGGTGGGTCGGTGGGTGATGTCTTCCTGTAAAAAAGATCGAAAAGGCTGAGTGGGGTAAAAATTGTCTGCTCGATCGTTGCTGGGCAGGCAAACGCCCCGGGCCGGCTTGCTGGGATTAACACGAGCTCTGCCCGCCACTCGCTACTGGACCTGGGCTTCTTTCTGTGGGGCGGCGCGCTTGCCGGCGGACCGATTCCCAGCAGCAGGGCCGGTGCCAGTCTTTTTTGCGCCCTAGGCAAGGCTAACTACTTGTGCACCCCCCCATTGTTAAACAGTTTTCAAAAACAGATGTAGAAAAATAAAAGCACAAAACTGTTTTATAAGACATTATAATTATATTCCATAGCACTGTTGTGGTACTTATCTTTATATATATATATATATATATATATCTTGAAAAAATGCAATTGACTATCTAGCTAGCTATCTAGCTATCTGGCGCAGACCTCAGAGGGGCACAGAACTGGCCTGAGCGGCAAGGTTTTCAACCGATTAGTTTCTTGAAAAAATGCAACTGACAATTGTTGCATTTTTTTCAAGAAACTAATCGGTTGAAAACCTTGCTGCTCAGGCCAGTTCTGTGCCCCTCTGAGGTCTGCACCCTAGGCGACTGCCTAGTTCGCCTAATGGTAGCACCGGCCCTGCCCAACAGAGCTGCTGATCTCCAGCCTTCGACTCCGTGTGTGTGTGTGTGTGTGTGTGTAAAAGCAAGGTTATTTCCCCGCTGCCCCACCCCCCTGTAACTGTTGCCTTGGAGAGTTGATGGACAGCCGCGTTTCTCTTTTCATTTCAGCTCCAGATGAAGATGTACTTGTTAAAGGAAAACAGTCCATCAAGAGTCAGGCTTTAGGAAATCAGAATTCGGAGAGCGAGATTCTCCTGGAAGGCGACGATGATACCTTGTCATCCATCGAGGAGAAGGAGCTGGAGAATGTAGCCGGTAACTTCAACTGTCTATTACCTCCTCCGGATGGGTCCTCCTGGTTTCCCCACTGGCTAAGCTCCCCTTTTACTGCTCCGGGGAAAAGAGCAGGGGATTGTGCTTTCCTGTCATTGTGTTAATGAAAGATCATTTACTCACCCTGGGAAATGAGCTTCAACTCATATGTGGGTTTCAATTATTAAAAACAACAACACTGCTTTAACATTTGAAACACATGAGATGCATATTTAATTTTCCTGCAGTTCTGGCTTTCATATGTACTTTTGCAGGAAAAATAGCTCCTTTTCTGTATTACTGGTTCTAGTATTCCGGTAGATTGGGACAGGAAGGCAGTCTGGCTAAATTAATCATAAAGGCTTTTTACAAATTTGTTGGGGGTGAAATGCTAATTCAATCACAAGCCCTCTGGATTATGAAGGAATTTATTCTGTAAAAGGGCTTTTATATTCTTGGATCCACCAGCTAATTCTATAGCTGTCCATCGCTTCATAGCCCCCCCCCCCAAAAAAAAACAACCCTGGAAAATAGGTTATTTTTACTGTAGCAGATTGGCTCAGTTTGTAATAAAAATAGAAGACATGCAACCTCTTTTAATTAGAATGTTTTATGTACACGCCTCCTATTCTGTGGGCCATCACTGCTATTGCTCTATTTTTTTTTAAGTGCAATGTCCAGATAAATCCCATTATCACTTGGGAAGACAATGAAATCATGCCCTCATTTAAATTCTGTTGGGAGGCAGGAGTGGTTGCAGGGGGTTTATTGTCATCTGTGCAAAGAAATCCAAAGCCTTGCTTTATGGGTTGTTCATTATCTGTTGCATCATCACATTGACATCTAATGATAAAATCAAACATGGCAAAATATAACGTGATGTCAGGGCAACTCAGCAGTCCAGAAAAAGCAACCTCAGTTATTTCAGCTATAACTGAAGCTGTTCTTCAAGGGCCCTGCAAGATCCTCCAACCCCATTTCCTTGCCCTCCGCATTCTACATTTGTTGCTCCTGCTAATACATTCATACTATAATAGAGGTGAAAGTGGAGTTTAATTATATAATCTTGACAATGGCAATAGGATTAAGAAGTAATCCTTGCTAATCAAGTAAGTGTGGGTTAGAAATGAAGTTGAAATTGTCAGGGGTCTTCGGTGGGACCTGAGCTGCCCTGGCTTCTGCAGCTGTCTGCCTGCCCTATAATTGAATGTCTGAAAGTGATTGAAAAAATGTTATTTCTTCCCTGGATTACATGCTAATGTACAGAGGGCAAAGGGAGACAGCAAAAGAACACATAGCTGCTTATTTCATCCATTTGTGGGAATGAGCTTTGGGAAATCACGGCAGTAGTGCAGCTATCGGATGCCCATCTGCAAACACAATGTATTTGTACACTGGGAATAGGGGGCAAAGCTGCTCTGATCTCAGCCGAGCATCTCTGCTATTGTCCTGCTGGCACACATTGAGATTGATGCAAGATTAAAGACCATCACACCTCCTAACAATTGACAGAAATGACAATTCATCTGAATTTTTTGGCAGTTATTCACCCATTGATTACCTAAGCGTGTGCACCTCATTTATATGTACTTTATTAATGCAAAACGGTATGTGTCAGACGTGCATTTTGTAGTATTTTTTAAACAAAGGACGACAGCTGATAAATACACTCTTTGTTGATCTTTGGGTCCCTTCTTGATCAGTGGGATGGTAAACATAACCCACTTTTCCTTCTCTGGATGTCGCTTTATACAAACGTCTGCATATTGTTAGATCTATGCCCAGCCTATTGTTTTGAGTAGTTCACTGATCTCTCTCTGTGATAAGCCCTGTGGAGATGTGATTATTCCAATAAAAATTCATTCAGTTGGAAACCAATGCTCCAGCTGTTTACTCCCATAGCCCCTGAGCTGCACTAACACTGTGTGGATTCCTTGAAGAATATTTAACTGGGGAATGGAACCCACTTTTCAAATATTATGCTTACAGTCCCTAGCACTGGCTAATAGAGCCAACCCTGCCTATAAAAAGGCAGTATCCATAAAATAGTTTTCTAAATATGCAAAGAAGGAAATCTGGGTCGAATTGGATTGCGGCTCCTCCAAAATTTCAACATGCACATGTGAAACTAATATTTCCCACATAACTTTTTTTTTTGTATTATTGTTAAAAACATAAGGTATTGAGCTCTCAAGCATTTTAAATTTCTGGAGGAATAAAGCTAGATGATCTAACTGCCACCTATATGGCATACATAATCATTTGCATTGGTTGCAGCTGTTACTAAAATATTTGGCAATACAGAAATGCAGCAAATTCATTGCATGTGTACCTTTTGGGACCGCTTTAATTTTTTTAACTGTTATTTTTTTAGAGGGGTGTTTTGGATTAGTTTTAGGTAGATAAGACACGATGTAACATACACTTAATATATGTTTGCAGCCTTTTGAGTTTGCTGTTGAGCGCATTGTAAGTGTAGTGCTGGAGCATGTTGTGTTTCTCTTCGGTAGGTCCTGTTAGTCTTTCTACATCCGCTCAGCTTGTGGCCCCCTGTATAGCTCTGAAGGGCACGCTGTCCATCACCTCCTCTGAACTGTATTTTGAGGTAGATGAAGAAGACCCCGGTTTTAAGAAAATCGACCCCAAGGTAAGAGACTCAGCGACCCCATGGAATAAGACTGGTGACAAATTATAAGCGGCCTTTAATGTTTCATTTACTCCCTTAAAGGTTGTTGTTGTACTCCCTTGAATTCACGTTTTCTCATGTTTGTAAGTTGTTGTGCTTTCATCGTACCCATGTGAAGTATAAAGAAATATTTCACCCTATTTCCAGTGGTAATTGCTTTGTAAGGCAGATAGATACCTTGGGGGAAATGCCTTAAATAAAGACATTTTAGATCAAGATGTAACTAACAGCAAGTTGAGTTTCTAACAGATGTAACTAACAGCAAGGCTGACTTCCAAAATCTGTTCTCAGCCATTTTATTTTATTTCTGTACGTACTGCTAAAAGAAGGCGCTGTACTGTTCTACTTCTTTGTGGCATGTGTATAGCAGATTGACCAGGCCTCTGTATATGCTGATGCAGAAAATTCCTTAGATTTGCTGGATTTCTAAAATAGGCTTGTTATGGGCAAAACTTAATTTGTGTTGTCTTTCAGTTACTCAATACTTTTGAGGGTACATAATACACATCTTTAAATGCAGAAACTGTATGCGTTCAAATGTTGTTGTTTTTCTGGCAGTGCAATGTAATTGCTACAGTGGTTGCCAGAGTGCGTTTCAGAGCATTTTTGGCTCAAAGACATGTCTCTTTCCAAATTTCACAATAAGGAATCATTTATAAGATACAGTGCTTTCTTCTTGAGGGAGAAAGGAAGCTGCAAGACCTGTTGTGTGTACCTATGGTGTTAAAGGAGGATGTTTCACTACTCAGTGTTGTTCTGCCTGAATAAATCATCCTAATAGTTAGTGTCTCTAAGAAAGGGATTTCATAGGAGATGTGAGGTACAGATCTAACCAGTACTTAACACTACACTCGTTTAAAGCCTGCAGTATAATACAAGTTAATTACAACCATGGGATTATTTGAAATACATCAAGTTTACAAGCATTTTTATGGAAAGTAATAGATTTTAAAACGTGGCGACTAATTTTCTGTGCATATGAAATTTGGCGCAAATTGATTTTAAGTTTTAAAAAATTCAGTGATCAGAACACTTTCGGTGTTTTAGATTAGACGCTGCAGCTGATTTTCATGAAAGCATTAAAATGTCTGTTTATCTCTGTGTATCGCACTAATGAATAACGACCCCCAATACTTGTTCTCCCCTCATTAGATCGAATTAACCTCTCTCACAGTTTAAAAATGTTTTCATTGGCTTTTTTCTACCTTTATAGCAGAGAGATGATAAATGGAAAGGTATCCAGCCCTGTCCATTTAATCTGCAAATTGGTTTTTTTAAAGAGAAAGAGAGAGAGAGAGAGAGAGAGAGAGAGAGAGAGAGAGAGAGACTTTCCAGACCTTTGATTCCCCCCTGTGAAAATCTGCTAAATCCTAAACCTGCTAGTGTCCTAGTTATGAAGTTATCTACTGAAAATATTTAGAGTTTTCTTGAAAAAGTTGGCATTTCCCCATGTTCCTTTCCCTCTCTTTTTCCATATAGGGATGTGGGTACCTGGAGCTTGGCTATCAAGATCTTTCAGTACCAATCCTACATTTTCTTAGATGCCTGTTTAATTAATGTGGCTTTGTTGGGTTGATAGATTCAACTTCTCTGTGTGTTTTTCTAAACTCCTGGGAAAGAAAACATTGTGACAGGATTTTGAAGTAAAACCTGTATTGGGCATAGCACTGTTTGCTGATAACATCAGAGTTTATATTCCTACTTTGAGCCTGTTTTTTACAAGGAAGCTGCAGTCCTATAGGCTCAGGCTTATTCTTCCAGTCAGACTGGGGAGGGGGAGAAATTCTAGGTTCATTTGGGGCCATTTTCAGATGTCCCAGACATTTCTGGTCCATACACAGGGTCACGCATGGAGATCCTTTATAAATTAGCACATTTAGAAAATATGTTTAATATTTGATAGCACATGACAATAACCTTGCTTTTTGTTGTTGTTTAAGCTACTTTTGTTTCTCCTTAATTGTAAACCTTCCCAAGTTTTGCACACACATTTTTTTAAAATGCAAGTTGATCTTAATTAAAATGAAAATAGTTTGTGGACAAAACCCAAACAAAAACGTGCTACTATATACTGAGACTGTAATCGTAGGCATATTTTCCTGGGAGCAAGTCAGGACTCCTTTCTGAATAAATATGCATAGGATTGGGCTTTAGGTTAATACAGAAATGAGTGGAAATGTTTCCTGCTAAAAATCTCCCCCGTTAATAATCTGTTTGTGCCTGTTAATTTAAAACTAAAATCTGAAGAAACAATATGTAACCTTATGTGAGCAGAGAAAGCCTAAAATAATTCCTTTACAAACACAAGTAACTTAAATATGCAAAGTAGTAATTGCCGACCTGAACAAACCACAAGCATAAAGTTGCCTTTGAATCTTGCCCGGATGTCTCTTGCTGCTGCTCAAAACCCCCGTTGAACTCAGCGGATATACTGAAAAGTCAGAGCAGGGGAGAAAAAAAATTGGCTCGTAGGGTTTGCAGCGTATTAATTATTCAGAGGAAATCCATCTGGCCTTGAAATTCAAAGTCAAACTGGACTTGAGTATGGTACCCAGGCTTTAATAAACGGGAGCTCCACAGGCATCAAAAGGCCAAACGTTACAGGGACCATTATCCCTCCTCCCCAAATGAATCAAAATCTAGGTCAACTGATAATATGCCCCCAAATCTACCTTGGCGAGTGTTTTTTTTAAGCACCCAAATTTTACTCCCCCCCTAATTGCGTTATCTGTTTAATAGGCGGCAGCTTTCAGAATGTGCTGCATTTGAAAGCAAACGATTTACCACTTCTTTTCCTTCCCATGCCCCGTTTTTGGAGAAGTGGCTCCAGACTTTCTTAATTGCCCGAGCGTTGGAATAAACCCACACGAAGGCAGCGTAAAGTTGGTCATTTTTATTACCGTTTTTTTTTTCAACAAGTCAGTATGGGTGGGGGGGGGGGAGAGGGCAGATAATCTGACCTTGGCACTGAAATACATTTAACACCAGCAAACTTCGTGTGGTTCGTTTTTTTTCCTCCTTAAAAGAAAAAAAAACAGAGAAACTTGTACACAGAGTTTAAATAATCTTTGTTTTCACTTGGTGACAACATTCAGGCAAAACGAAGGAAGAGCGAGAGAAAACAAATGACAAGACACTTACTCTTGGCAAGAAATGAGAGAGGTACCTCGGGGGTCGGTTCTGGCCGTCACAAAGTCCGGTGGCTCTCTTTTGTGTGCGTGTCTGTTGTTCAGTGTGGCCATTTATGCACTGGAGATTTTGCCTTGGATTGGCCGCTCTCTAGATGCACATTCCCCCCCCCCCCATCCAAATTCTCAAAATTCAACAGTAAGCCCCCATGCCAAGTTTTAAGAATTTGGAAGGGGACGAGGACGACGGAGAGCGGCAAACCCAAGGCAAAACCTCCCATTGCATAAATGGCCTGTGTGTGTGTTTGGTAAGAAAGATGGGAGGCCGGGGGGTGGGGGGTGGGGGGCTTCCTTCCTTCGGGGCGCCTTTAAATAGGAGTCCTCGGTCCCGGGAGGCTGGGGGCGCCCCTATAGCTTGTCGAGGCTCTTGGGGTTGGTGAGGATCTCCCTGGCCAGGCGCCAGGTCTGCTTGGCGGCGCTCTCCAGGGCGGAGTGGGGCTTTCCCTGGAAGAGGTCGAGGTTGGGGAGGAAGTAGTGGGGGCAGCGCCGGCACTGCAGGCAGGAGATGAGCTGCAGCAGGATGCCGTTGAGGCGGTCGCCCAGGCAGGCCTCGTCCCAGTCGGTCTCGCGGGGGTGCTTCTCGCACTCGTAGAGGAGCAGCGTCTTCATGTGGTAGTTGTTGAGCGGCTGGCCGGGCAGCTCGAGGTGGCGGTCGCGCAGGGTCTTGAGCACGGAGAGGCACTTGTTGCGGCAGCCGCCCATGAGCAGGCGGTTCTCGGCCTCGCCGAACTGCAGCACCCAGGCGTCGCTCTCGGCCGAGCTCTGCTTGCCGGTGAGCGAGTAGCACTCCTTGGAGAGGAGGTTGAAGCCCTCGGCCTTGACCTCGGCCACGCGGTTGGGCCCCGGCCAGGGGATGTGGGGCAGGGGCCACTGGGCCGCGCTGCGGGGCCAGATGCCGGTGCACTTGAAGGCGGGCGTGATCTGCACCACGTAGCGCTCGCGGATGCGCAGCCGCACCTCGCTGGTGTCGGCGATCATCTTGACCACGTCGCGGTAGCTGCACTTGTCCACCGCCTGCGCCACCAGCGTCTGGAAGCGGGAGCGGATCTTGCGCGCCGACAGGTAGCCCGAGGCGGTGATGAACTCCACCCAGAGGGACATGCTGCGCTTGCGGCCGTCGCTCAGCTTCAGCACGGCGCAGCCGGGCAGCGAGCCGTCGTCGACGAAGTTGAAGACGCCCATCTGGTTGAGGTAGAGCACCACCTCGAACTCGGTGGGCGAGACCACCTCCAGGCCCTCGTAGCGGGCGTCGATCTCGCTCAGCGAGCTGATGAAGCGCGGCTCCTGCACCTCCACCTCCTTCAGCACGTCCGACACCACCTTGCACACCTCGCGGATGGTCTTGGCGATGGCCGCCTTGCGCGCCTGGCACCGCTCCGTGTAGTACTTGTTCAGCTGGTACACCAGCTTGGCCTGCGCCGCGATCATGTTGGGGCACACGTCCGGGCTGTACACCGGGCTCTCGCAGTACGCCGACGGATCCAACGCCGCGGCCGGCCGGCCAAGGCCCGCTCCGGCCCTCGGGCGGCCGCCCACGCCCGCCCCCCCGCCAACTTTCCGCGCCGCCGCCGCCTTACATCGGAGCCGGCCGCCGCCGTCCGTCCGCCCGTCCGGGCGCGGAGATCAGGCCTGCATGGGGGGGACGGGGGACGGGGGGGGGGTGCGTGCGCCGGCTTTGCCTTGCCGCTCGGCGGCCCGGTCCACGGCTGCGGGGGAAGCTCGACGGCGCGGCCGATGCCAGGAGGCGCTGGAAGACACTGGGCTCCGGGGACGGGTGGGAGCGGCTGCCGTCGGTTTCCTGCGGGAGGCGGCCTGGTCGGAAGGAGCCGCCGGAGGGGGAACCTCTTGGCCGGCGGCTGCCGCCGACGCCGCCCTCGCCCCTCGGGTTTCTTCCCTCCTGTCTTTCTTTTATTATTGGTGTTCTTGTTATTATAGCGAGAACGAAGCAGCGACCGACCGGCGACCATCCACTTCTCTCGGGTCAGTCGGCGTGCAGTACCAAGCCCTCTTTGTCCCGGTCGTCTTCCCCCCCACTTCGAGCCGGGGGTTAGGGTTGCGTGTTGCGTGCGGGTGAGTCTCTCCTTCCAGGATCCCCCACCCCTCCTCTCCTCTCCTCTCCTCTCCTGCTTTCCGCTTCCTTCCCCCTCCCGCCTCTGGAACCGGACGCCGCCGCCCGGCTGAGCCTCCCGCGCCCGCCGTCCTCTCCGGCCCGCGGACGTCTGGCGGTCTCTGGGCTTGCTACGAGTGGCGTGTAGTTTATGAATGGCCCCCGGGCCCTGCCGAAGGGGGGGCGGAGCCAAGCGGCCCTACAATCGCCGCCCGAGCTGTCAGCCGGCCAGCCAATGGCAGGGCCGGCCGCCCGCGCGCGCCGAGCCCCCCGCCGCCCGGGCCGTGGGGGGGGGGGGAGAGAGAGAGGGGAAGGGAGCGGCGGCGGGAGAGACGCCGGAGGCGCATGGAGGCAGGACCCAGACGTGGGAACGAGCCCGAGCGCCCCTCTCCCCTGCGGGGAGCCGGGTCGGCTGAGCAGAGCGGAGCGCTGGAGTTGGAGGGAGTCAAACGGGAGGGTCGGGGGGAGGAGGAGGAGGACACGGTGGGGTTTTTGGTGCGCCCTGGCAGTGACAGTCAAGAGCAAGGTGCGACTGCAGGCGCTGGAGGCCAGGGGAGGCCGGCTGCTTCCCCGCAGCAGGCCCTGGCCAGCGAGGCAGACCTAGCGCCGGTGCAGGCTGGAGGCTTCTGGAGGAGGGCGCGCTGCTCCCCGCTCCTCTAACTGGCTCCGGGCTGCTTGGCAGATCCGCAGCGGTGAAAGGGATTAGGCCGGCGTGGCGCGCCCGGTCCTGCTGTCCTAAACCAGGGTTATTTATGCATGGGTTTGTTTGGTTTTTTGGCCTTGGATTTGCCCCTCTCTAGATGTACAATTTCCCCCATCTGAATTCTCAAAACTGCACGGGGGCTTCTTTTTGAGTTTTGAGAATCTGGGTGAGGAAAATGGGCATCTGGAGAGGGGCAAATCCAAGGCAAAACCTGCCATGCGTAAAGGGCCCAGGGGTCCCCGTTAAAGGGGTCACTCTTGCCTCCCGATTCGGTTTGAAAACAAATATTCTATTGCTTTGGGGAAAGGAAACAGCGTCTGGAGAGTTGTGCAAGCGCGGGGCATTAGTTGGCCACAGCGCGAAGGGTGCCCCCCCCCCCAGTAAAACGTGTAAACAAAGGTTATTTTGATACAGCAGAAAATTTAAAAAAAATGTGGAAAGGCTTCATTCACACTGTGTGAAACTCAACTAGGCAGTTCTTCTACTTAGCGGCCAGCAGCGTATTCAAAACGAACAAGATGGTTTTTTTTTTTCTCCCTTAGGATTTTTTACCTCTTAAGTGTGGTGTGGATATTAATAATACATCCATCCCACTAGGTAATCGTTTGAATTCCATTCGTAAATATTCTGTCGGAGGTCAGGTCTTTTCGTTGTGTGCGTTTCGGGAGAATAGTCGGAAGCCCTCATTTCTCCCAAATCTGAGAATGACGATCCCACGGGCTTTAGGAACCCCCCACCTCCCGCTGCCCAACGAGAAAACACGCATCAACGTTCTGACTCGCGCGTTTTCTTATTCTCCTGCCCGCATCATTCACAGACGATGCATTTTACCTCTGAACGAGTTTTTAATTTCCTTTTTTAAAAATATGGACGATCTGGTTTTATTTAAAGGAAAAGACCAGGGCATTCCGTTGTAATTAAAATAGAAGTGCATTTCCGCGCAAGTCTGCGGTGCATCCGACGTGCTCGAAAGCGAAGTGCCCCTCTTTTCGTTTTACTCCATTTTTATGCACGGGAGGTTTTGCCTTGGATTTGCCGCTCTGTAGATGTGCATTTTCCCCATCTGAGTTCTCAAAACTAAAAAAAATAAGCCCCCATGCAGTTTTGAGACTCTGGAATGGAAAAATGTGCGTCTACAGAGCAGCAGATCCAAGGCAAAACCTCCCGTGCATAAATGGCCCATGTTTCTGAATTGTTCCAAATCGCTCCCCGCCACCTTTTGTCAGGGGAGTTGGTCCGCGCGGGGCTTCTGGTTGCGCCAGGGGCAAAGGTTTTCCACGTGGAGGGGGGCTCACCAGTTGCTTCCGACCGTCAGCCCGATCCTCTATACAAGGCAGATTCCGAGTCTGTTCCCAAATTTCCCTCTCCTTCTGGGTTGGAGAGAAGCCCGACCAAAGCAAATAAAAGCGCGTGTTATCGGGGTGGGGTGGAAAAACAAAACCATCCCCCCAGTCGCCTCACTCGGGGGAGAGCAGCAGACGCAGACCCGAGCGGTGGCTTGGAAAAGCGGTTGTAGGCGGCAATCCTCAGCACCTTCGCTGGGCAGCGCTGCGCCCGGATGAGCGCAGGGGCGCTTCCAAAGAAGCCGGCATAGGATGGGGCCGCAAGAAGCGTGCCCGCGCCTGTGTTTAAGGGAAAGCACCATGCATTGCCTGGTTTTAAGCCCTCCCCCCCCGTCGTGCGATGCAACGAGCGCAAAGGTTCTCGCCTTCTTAGGATCGCAGCATTTTGACAGGCAGACGAGCGCAAAGCCCACCGCCTCCGTTTCTTTCCCGAGGCGCCAAGGAGAGACCGACCCGGAGGGCGACCGGGAGGCGAGGGGACGGTGAGTGCCGGGCCGCTTCGCTCGCCTCCCTCCCGGGTCGCGTTCCTAGGCCATTCAACCCCACGCCCCCTCCGCGAAGGGTCTTTCGGATTTCGGCCTTTGCTGGAAGGGAAGGGGGGCGATTCAAGAATCCTCCCTCGACGGCTTCAGTCTCCCAAAGAAGCGTGCCCATTGGCGCTGGCCGGCTCCTCCGCGGGTCCCCTCTCTGCCAGGCGGACGCCGGAGGAGAGAGAGCCCAGCCGCCGCCTGGAGCCGCGCGCGGCAGCTCGCCCCGCAGGAGCCCCGGGCTGCCGTCCGAAGCGCCGCGCCCTCGGAAGGAAAGCAGCGGGGCTTCCTCCCGAGGAAGCGGGCTCGGGCTGCAACCCGGCGCCGGCGCCTTTTCCCGGCCGGTGGGATGCCCCGCGCCGGCCCCGCCGTCGAGGTTTCCAACCCATTCCTCTCCAATCTCGCTCTCTCTGCCCTTCCCCCCCCCCCCATCGAGGTCTCAGCTCCGGTAAATAATAAATCAGCTCGAAACAAAAGCCGCCCCGGATTTATGGCTCGGAGCGCTAATTAGAAACATCATTTGAGCCATAAACTTAAACACTTTCGAGCAAATGATGCCTGCGGAAGCCCCGCGCCTTCTGCGGCTGCCGCCGCCGCCGGGCTTTTAAGAGCCGCTTCCTCTGCCGCGGCGGAATTCGCTCTCGCCGGAGGAAGGGGATGAATAATTGAACGAGCGGGGGGGGGGGTTTCTTTGGGAGAGGGGCGAGCCGAGGCTCCGTGGCCGGCCCCGCCGACGAGCCCCGCTCGCCCGGGCTGCGGAGGAGGCCGGGCGCGGGCAGGAGATACTGTAGATGCCATTCAAAGGCGGCCGCGCCTGCCCGGGAGGGTGCAAAACAGCCACTTGAAGGCTCAGCCCCATTGATCTCCCTGCTCCCCCCCCCCCGTTATAATCCGTCTCATCATACTTGAGTTAATGAGGCGGGGGAGGAGGGCCGCTCTCTTGATGGGCCTTGACGAATTCATTAGGGAGGCCGCGGGACATTTTATTCGACTGTTAAAACATCGTGTTTGTTTGGTTTAGGCCATGCCAACAGCAGCACGCCGCCGGCCTGGAGCAAGAGCCGCGCCGGAGAGCCCTTCTGGCCTGGCTCTTTGGCTTGGCTGGCCCGGCCGGCTCCCCCCCTGGCTTCTCCCGGGGATCTTCTCCCTGCGGCGCTGCTGTTCACGCAGGTTAAGGATGGGTAGGTATGGTGATTGGCATTTCGTTGGCACGGAGGCGCTCGCTGGCGTTAGGAGGGGATGCTGCCTGGGCAGGCAGAAGGAAGTGGAAGGAGAGTGGGCTAGTTGGGAAGACAGAGAAGGGCAGTGGGAGAGCGAGCATGTGCCGCAGGATTACCACGTCAAGCTTGACAGCCGAGTCACTTTGGGGCTTTTCATTTGCTTCCACTCTCCTTTTGCTTAGCAAGCCTCCACTCTTAAAGCAGATGGTTTCTGAACAATTTCCTTTGTCTTTTGCACCATCATAAGGTTGTAAAAGAAAGGTGAACTGATCTGAGACCATGAATCTCTTGGAAACTTTTCCTTCTTCACCTCTGGAATTTTCAGGAGTTGGCTCTGAAACTCTGCGCTGTCAAAGAAGATGAAATGTGCTTGTTTTTTTTGGGATGGGGTTGAATAGCTTACCAAAAATATTTGAAAGCTATCTCTATGCTGTTAAAAGTTGAATGCTAAGAAATGCCTTTGGTTTTCTTTAAATGATATTTTGGAAATTGAAGAGTGTCATCTTGCATGTTGTTTCCTTTTAAATTTTGGCTACAGATCTTTGAACCAACTTGGTTTTAAAAAATATTTCTGGAAGAATTTGGTGTTTCCATTTATAGAACTGCAGTCTGGGAAAAGAACTCATGCCCTTTGCCTGTCATTTTCATACATTCCTCCTCTGCTGATGGAGCTTGAACTGCTGCAGGGAATGTATGAATTTGAAAAGAACTGATGCAGGAGCGCCATGTTGCCTTCCTCAACAGCCAAACTAAGCTAATGGGTAAAGTAAATGCATCTGGAGGAATGACAGCTACAATCCTGTTTACATTTCCAGGATCTTTCTTTATACATTTGTGGATAGATTTTTATCAGACCTCTTTTCATCTCTATCAAGGTCTTAGTTTACCAAAGTGACCTGAGTTACCTATTATTTAATTACTGCAGATATTTTTAAAAGAGCGGTATTCGTACCATTACAGGATCAGTTAGTGCAATAATTAAACAGCACATAAATGACTATGATTATGATGCTATATTCGTGTGGGTTTCTTTCTCCCCTACAGCTAATCTCTCCTATAGAACATTTCTGAGACTGTCCTTCCCTGTTACATCATATTTTGTTGAAAGAAGGAGGCATTGAGGGAAAACGAGGAAAGCTTATGTAATCCTGTGTTATATCTAGAACAGTATCACAATGAATGTTCAATTCTATAATTCGTTGTATGGGTTCCTATTGCGTTCATTTAACAACTGAAATTATGTGATCTGAAGCCCCTAGGTTCCACTGAAATCAATGAGTCTTTCTTCTGATGAAGTGTGGTTTGAATCTGGGCAAGCGTCCATTGTTACTCATGCGCCTTTAAATAGTTGTGTTTTTGTAAAAATTGAGTCCCATGTTATGTGCTTTCAAGTATGTATGCAGGGAATTACATCTGTAGTACAGGCATTTAATTTGCAAGGTCAATTAGTTGTGTTTTTGCAGGAGAATCTGAAGAAACTAACCTTAAAGAAACCAAAGGCAGATAAGAATGTTATTTCTGTTGCTTTTATAACATAAGTTTGCAAAACCATTCAGTGATAACTGATTTTTTTTACCCTTATGGTTCAGTTATTTATGCTGAATATTGGTAGAGTTTATTAAGTTAATAAAGGTTGCGCTCTGCAAGTCTGTTAATTATGGGTACCTAGTTTAAAACTATTTACGTCATTTGAACTGTGTAGGTTTAAGTCATTAAAGCGTAGAATCCATTTCCTACCGAAGTCAGTAGCAAAATTCCCAATTTCTTTAAAAAACAGTACTAGATTGCATCACATTGAGCATTTGGGGCATTGTTCTCTTTTTTTAAAAAAAGGAAAGAAATAGCATTGATGTTGTTGCCTTATATGGATGAATGTGTGATTCATGGATTTCCTCAGAGTATATGTTTATTTTACATGGCACCAAATGTAACCAATATATTACAGTTTTAGGTGAAAACTTTGCTATTGTCTGACATGACTACAATTAATTTTGAGCAAATTTGGAACTGGCTCAACTTAAGCGTTTTTTGAGCCAGAATGATTTTCTTTGAGTAGGTATGAAGTTGTGATCATTCTTCGGAGCAACTGCATTCTACAATTGGCAGGCCAACTCGTAGCTGAAGGAAGTAGCATTTATGTTGGGACTTTGATTTAAATCTGAACTCCAGGACTGTCATATTGCCGGTGGAGATGCAGTGTCCTTTGTTTCTATACTGATAGCAGTCTGATGTTACACTTGAAAAGTAGACTGTCAGTCTTAATTTTAAATTTTCTTTTAAGTAAAACTTAATAGTCTCAAAGGAAATTATTGAGATGGTTAACGAAGTTCACAATGATGTTTTCAAGGGGATCAGCATTTGAGAGAGGCTTTCTAGTTTACCTTGGAGGACCCAGATTTACCCTTGGAGATACCAGATTATGAGATCTGTATTCAACATGGGAATGATGTTAAAAGAAAACAGCGGGCAGACCGTAGAATAGTAAGGTCACTATGCAGTCCCGATTGTGCGTACTGCTTCTTCTAAGCATGTGGCATGGTACTTTTTGTCCAGGTGAAACAGCCAACACTAAGAATTAAAAACTCTCTCTGGAATAGATGCCATTATTATTCTTAGGAAAGGTTAATTAATCAAATTGGCCCCCTGTGAATCGAAGTGCCTACTGGGTGTGGTGAAAGAGAAAATATGTGTTCATACAAATAAAATACAGAAGCTGTATATGTGGTCTAGCTGAAATAATATTTGGTGATGGAAGAGATGGTGGCAACTTTTCTCTCTCAACAATCTGCAACTAGGACGTAAACCAGCTGTCGTGGCCTATGTATGTAACGGTAATGCTTGTCTGTTTCTTTTCTACATCCCTCACCCCCTGCCCCACACTCCAAATCTTCTTTTATTATCTTTGGATTCTAAGCAGTCTCCTCTTCCCCCCTTGCTTTCTAACTGGTTTTGTCTGCAGCAAAAGTCTGAGTTGGTGTGTTTAAATCTAGTATGGATAGAGTGAAAAACCTTTTGATCTATGGCAATGACTGTTTCCAAATGATTTGCTTGCTGGGACTGGACACTATCCATTCCCTTTCTCTTCACTATCTGATAGGCACACACAAAGGATGTGACATGCTACCAGATGCACAGTTAATCATCACTTTAGGTCTGCAAAAAGATGCATTCGGGCTCAGTTGGATGTATTTAGCGTGCACTGGAATGTATACTTTCCATCATCACAGAATATGTTTTTTAAACATTTAAGGAAATCCTGGGAACTCCTCCTAGCCGAAGGTGATCTTCTTAAAGTCCCATTGAGTTCAGTGTGAGAATTAAGCATGTGCTTAAACCTTTCATGTCCAAGTGCTTAACTTTGGCTGGATTGTGCCCTGAGTGTTTATGAGCATAGGATTAAAATTACTATTTGTACATATACACACTGCAATAGTGCAGCATTTACTTCTTGTCTTATATATCAGAGATCTCAGACTGGTTTTAAGGGTGGCAGAAACAAATGGTATAGTTAGGACCAAAGGGTACAGGAGGGCATGGCCTTGGTTACTCATATTACTCCGTGAGAGTGGTGGGAGTCCTCCCTCCAAGACCTTCTCTCCCTCATTTAGCTCCACCTTGCTCTGGATGGTCTGTCTACATGGTTCAGGCTTCCAAGGGTCCATGCTACTAATATTTGAGTACTGAGTGGGAGGTTTTGGCTTACTCGTCGTGGCCTTAGCGGGCAGAGGAGAGAGATCTATTCATCCATCCTAATGGTTCATGTAGTACTTAGGCACATTCAGATCATCTATAACATGTGCTCCGTTGGCATCTTTGAGTGGGAAGAGAGGTGCCGAGCCATGTCTAATTCTTGCATTAACTATTAATGTTGGTATTTATTTTTGCGTAGAGACTTCAAACTGCATGACATTTTTTATGTTTTAGGTAGCAGCCAATGCTTCCTTTAAAAAAAAACCCTATAAAAGCATAAACACACAAAGCTGCATTATATGGAGGCATGCCATTGGTCCATCAGGGTCTGTTCTGTCTACTCTATCTGGTAGCACCTCTCCAGGGTCTCAGACAGGATTCATGTTGCCTTTCAGCTGGGACTTTCTGCATGCAAACCAGATGCTCTGCCACTGAGCTGCAGCCCTCCTCGCTGCCCGACACTTATATGATCTCTTATTTTGCAAGTCTGGAAAGCAGTAGTTGCATAGAGTGGTGACTTTTAGGTTACAGCAGGAAGTCTGTTTTACAGAGTTTTTAAAAAGAAATCTCTCCTTTGCTCAGCATACCTGGTCTCTTCCTGCTTTGGTTTTACCATAGTGAAATTATGCAATGTTAGAATTAGACAATGTGTAGCTAGCACCCAGTCACCCACTGAGCTTCACAGCAGGGTAGGGATTTGAACCCAGACCCTTTCAGTCCTAGTTCACTTTGCTGGAAACAAAAGCAGAATATTGTTTCTTTCTTAGGAAAGTTTTAATGAAAACGTTTCAAGAAACTCCACAGGAAATTTCATTTAGGTACTGGCAAAGTTCAAAGTTTCAAAAATCCACGAATCAATTGATAACATTTGTAGTACTAGTAGATTTTCCATTTTTATGTCCTTTTTTAGTGGGGCTAACTGTATGGAAGGTGACAGCTTAGAACGGGTATATGCTATTTGTCTGTATCTAATGTATACAGCATGGTTTAGTGGTTAAGAGCAACAGACTCTTAATCTGATGAACTGAGTTCGATTCCCCACTCCTCCACTTGAAAGTGGGTGACCTTGGGCCAGTCACAATTCTCCCAGAACTTTCTCAGTCCACATGGAGACAGGCAACGGCAAACCACCTCCAAACGTCTCTTGCCTTGGAAACCCTCCGGATCGCCATAAGTCAACTGTGACTTGATGGCACTTTCCACCACCACAATGTGTAGATATGGTTCTGAATAAATCTGCAAATATCCTTATTTATTTTCAACAGACGTTTCAGTGATCACTTGTTTTTGGAAATGATGTGAGATTAGATAAAAGTGAGTAAATGCCTAACTAGCATTTCTAGAAATAGGTCATTGGTTCCTGAAGACTGTAAAACTAGTTGCCCCCTTCCTGTTTTTTTATTAATTGAAGTGAGGAACAACATATTAAACAGTAACAGTTCCCATATGTGCTTATCGTGAATGATAAACAGAGTAATGTAGATTTTAGCCATGATGGTTAAATAGAGCTGCCAGCTTTGGGTTAGAACAAACCTGCAGAGTATGGGGGGTGGAGCCTGAGGTGGGGCATGGTTTGGAGAGGGACTTCAGTGGGGTATAATGCCATACAATCCACCTTCCAAAGCGGCCATTATCTCCAGGTGAACTGATCTCTATTGCCTGGAGATCAGTTGTAATCCCAGGAGAGCTCCAGGGACCACCTAGAGTTTAAGAACCCTATGGTTAAGTGGAAACTTAATGTTTGGAGGCTGTATACATTTGTTACTAATTGCTGTGTGTAAAAAACAGGGGGAGGACTGTCTCCCTCAAACCCTGTATGAACTTCCTGGAAGTATCTGGCTGGTTACTACTGAACAGGAATCTGGGTGAAGTGGACCCTTGATTTGATCCAGCAGGGCTGCTGTAATGTGTTAACTATGTCGTTAACAGCCACAGGTATCCAAAGGATTGTTTATTCTGTTTTTTTTAGCAGTTGTTTTATTTTCAATAATAATTAAAAATCTTCTTAATGGTGTTACTAGTCCTGAATCTTGAGAGAGAGAGAGAGAGAGAGAGAGAGAGAGAGAGAGAGAGAGAGAGAGAGAGAATGAATTCAGGTGACAGTCTAAATACAGATAATTTAATGATTTGCTTATAGTTTTGTTTAAATTAGAGATATCTAAGTACTTATGAATGTGTGTTTATATTACTTTAGAGGGCCAAGCCCCCAAGAATGCTAGAACCTTTCAGAATAGAGATCAGTGAGGTTGGATATTTATTATCAGGGGCATTCAAATAGAACACCACATTCTTGGGATTTTCTTATTATGCAGTTTGTCAGCTTCCACAGTGCAAACTTGGAAGAAGGAAACTTGAAATAGTTAAGACATTTGTGAATTTATGCTTTATCTCACTTCACTTGAAAATTTATGAGGAGGGCAACTTAGGGGTGCTTAAGTTGTGTGTTCCAGGGCTTGCCCCCACTGATAACACCCTTGTTGGCGTGAAAGTGCAATGCAAATTATGACAGTTACAACCTTCTGTTTTGTTTAACCTGTCACTGAATTTCCTGACTCAGTACGGAGGGCAATGGTGTGTTCAGCGAGTCCATATTCACCTAAACTTAAAAGGTCAGGTTTCTACAGGCGAGCCTAGTCAGAGCCTAATTGATGAGGAGGGCAGGAAGACAGAATTTACTGTTCTGTTGGCTAGTTTCATATCGTTAGGTTGTCCTGAAAGCATCAGGCAGTCACAGCCCCTTTCATGTAAGTGCTGACCCTAGACAGGAGCTGACAATCAAAGGAGGCAGCCACAGGAACCAGTGCAAGTATGCTATTGATTTTTCAGTTAGTTCTAAGTAGTTTGTAGTATGGGTAATGGGTGACAGAGGCAGGTATGTCATTATCAATGAGCTCCAGAACAGTAGCGACAACCTTCCCTCATATTTCCTTCAGCCACTGACAGTTCACATCCAGAAGTGGTCAATAAATTGCCCAACCTTTTACTGACAAGTGACTTGGCGAAGGAGTGGGGGATGGGAGCCGGAAAGCTGAACCTCTGCGCTTGAACTTGACGTAGAAATGGAAGGGGGAAGGGAAAAGTGTGTGTGTGTGGGGGGCGCTTTAAGCCTCAGCACGTACCATTTATTAGGCTAAGTTCCTTTCCGGAACAGCAAATACTAGCAGTCAGGTGGTGTCTCTTTATAGTGGACTTTAATTATTGTGTTATTATTTTTGCTTTACAGAGTATCAGGTATGAAATGGGAAATAATAAGTTTAAAAAGTTGTCTACTACATAAAACTGTACCATATGGATACAATCGCAGGGGTTCCCCCCTTGCTACAAATGACAGTAGGGGATTATATTGACTCAGTGTATATTTTCCTAATATTGGTTAATGACCTGTAATCTTTAATACATTGCTGTTAGCACTATTCACTTAAGGGGAAGATATCTTACTTTTCACATGGATATGATGTTTAAAATATCAGGTACTCCATTCCTTGAAATGCTGTTCCAGATGTAATCTTATCTAATAGGTTCCATTACAGACTGAGGAACTTTCTGATCAGCATTGCCATTTCAGTGTATCAGGCTAATATATAATGTAAACAGAACAGTCTAATGGTTGACGATTCAAACTTTTCTAACTATGCTTTCTGAATTGGAGAGGGCAAAGATAATTTGAGTTAATGTTTCAGCTTACAAATTAAATTTATTTGATCTTAAATTTTTTACCTTTACCTACTGTATAAACTTCTAGTTTGATGGACAAGCCATATTTTAAGTTCTTATAAAAATACGGTAATGAAATTCTCATTGGTTACTCTTTAAGCTACATTTTCTAAATATTGTTGTATCTTTGAAGGATGTAATTATACCATTTTCTTCCATCCACTCAGGTTTTGTGCTATGCCCAGATGTTAACAAAATAGCATGTGCTTAGAATTAAAAGAAATCTTTAAACAAATTGAAATAAGACAGAGAATAAATATTTTGAAAAACTTCTTTAAAACAACCCATTGCTATGATATCTCGTAGAACAGATCTTTGCAAAGTAAAATCATCAGTGGAAGCTGAATATTGAGTGACTGTTAAATAGCTTGCAAGTCTCTTCATTCAGAATTATTTCAATTTGGTTTGGTGGCTTTTGGCTAAAAGAAATTGGGGGAACTAACATGAAAAAGATGGGCTGGTTTGTGTGATGACCATGAAACAAGGATTTTGTTTTTGTTTTTAAACCCAAATTCTGATAAGGTATGCATTTGCCACTTAATCTAAAAAATTAAATTTAAAACAAACGTGTTAGGATTGACTGGAAGATACATAGTGTATTCCCCCCCCCCTTTTAGTCAATTTAGAGGTTACAGAGATCTGAAAGCAGGCACTTGTGGGTCTTTTTTGTGAGTTATATGGCTCTGTTCCTGAGCACCTCACATTTAGATTAGATAAAAGTATAGGCTTACATGCTAGCCTGGTCCATTTGCAGAGTGTTGCTGGCATGCTTTGTTAATGCTGCAGAAATGTTTAAAGGAGATGCAGAAAGGCAACAAATTAAATTTTCATGAAAGAAAACCCTAATCAGCAGTGACAGTGTAAGAGAAAGATGATTGCCACTTGGTCATTGTAGAAAGGCACTTAGGTTGGGTGTCAGTGCTTCTGTTAATGATGACTAATGTCTTTCTTGCAGCAAACACATGCTCAAACATTGTGCTGCAGCAGCTTAGAAATCGGTCTGAGCGGTAGGCGCACCGGATTCGAAAACAAAGGTTCTAGCGTTGAATTGGTTGGATCAAAATGTGCTATTCCACCACCCCCCGCCCCAATTGTATTGGAGCTTCAGGTACAAAAACTGGTTAAGTCCTTCATTTCAGAATCAGAAGAACAGGAATGAATACTGAATACTGTAGACTGTGCTAATTGACCAGGAGGATAATGAGGCTCTATAAGAATGTGCATCCGTATTCCTTTAGTAAATAAACCCTGGTTTGTGAATTCCTAGGAAATCCCACTGAAAAATTTCCAGTTCTTATTTTGTATTCTACATAAATCCTTCATACTTTAAGCAGAATGACTCAAAAGACCTTTTCAAGTCCTGTGGCTTTAACCGTTTAAATATACTGGCAAAAAGAAAGGTGGCATGTGTTATTTCTTTAGCTTTTCCCAAAGTGAGACCTTTCAGTAGGGCATTTGTTGTGCTTGTCATATTTTTTCATATACATCTTATTGGCCTGACAAGTCTAGAGGACCATGAGAACACAGATGTCATTGCATTCAGACAACACTAATTACTTTGGGATTTTTGCAGCCTCAGTAGCCGCATGCAGCTGTCGATTATGAGTGTTTATATGCTATATCATGGGTATACCCTGTGAGCTCATATGCTGCCACTGGCCCTTTTGTTTCCTAAAAAACAATAAGATTTCTTAAACACCCTAAGAGAGAATGAACACCAAAGCGGAAATTGTCAGTCAGCCTTTGACATTACATATTGACAATATTTGGATAATGATTAATTGGATAGTGTTTCTTTCAAATCCACCCACACCCATTTTGAGCCCTTTTTTTTGTTCCATTTGTCTCCTCGGTAAGACATAGCTTTATGTTTATATTTCTTTTTCCTCATAACCCCTACCATTCCAAATGAAAGCTTCTAGGATCACTGTTAGCGCTGATTTAGTTATGTTGAAAAACGGCCATTTTCTAATGTCACATCAAAGATATTCTGCTAATTTAGGTCAGAGCTCAGATTTACAACGTAAAAAATCTTAAGGTTTACAAAGCATTAATTCTCGTCTCTGTGTTGAATGTTGTTTGCATTTTTTTTTGCCCAGAATCTCTTTGTTCTGTCACAGTTCATAGTGCATAAAGTAGCTGATTCTAACAAAAAAGTTCAAATCCTGGTCACTGCGTGAGTGACGTTGGGCTGCTTTGTTTTTTTTTGTAAAAGCTTATGTTAAGATTTTGTGCATTTTTGAAGAAGTGCAACCTGTGTTAATCACAGATTGGAAAATAAAAGCACCCGTAATGTTACTTTACATGCTGATGATGCAGAAATGGAAGCAGCTTTATCAAAGATGTATGATGAGATAAAACTGCGGTCTCTGCTGTACAGTTATAGTAATTATGACTAATGAACCGTCCAGTCTGGATGAAATGGCATGTCCACAGGGACTGTGTCCAATCAGTTGTGACTTATGCAAGCTGTAGAAAACATTGGTAGCCCAGATTCAATATTGTAATGTGGAATATACTGCGTTAGCAATTTTAGATTTTCAAGGCTAGGTCAATTGGCAAATAGCCTGTATTGATACGTAGTGCTGGGAGTCGTGTGTTGTAAAGCAAACATATGGATGGAGGTGCAGTTCTTGCTTTAATTGCATTACTATGGCTTTTAATACCACGACCAATTATTGACATGAAATCTCAGAAGACGCTTCCTAGATTCTCTTGTAGCGTGCATACAATTTCTCTTTTGCACGATGGATAATACAGTGGAATAGAAATTGAAATATGTCAGTAATGTATTTCCTTTCCTGCATAAGTTGGTTTGGAATGTTTGTGTGAGACTTTGCAACATTTAGGTTACATTTGGAAACACTTTGACTCTTGCCAAGTTTACAAAGAAAGGAACTTTAGCACATGGATGACAATGGGAGCTATAGTGTGACTCTGGGCTTGATGTACTAAAAAACCCAGTATTACGGTCTTGTCACCATTGGAAAAAAATAACATGTTGTGTAATAACATATCACCCACCAGCATGGTTGTCTTTGAACCAATGCTGTCTTTGAACCAATCAGCAAACAGAAGTGAGGGCAGAACTAGAATCCTGAGAAGGGAGTGAAGGTATCAGATGATGTTTGGGGCATTGCAACTCAGTAGAACAGCAGTGTTTTATAATTTAATATAAAAGTGTTACTGGTATGCAGATTATTTGCTACCTACACTGAATTTGTGTTTCTCTTAGTGATCTACACCTAAGCATTAGTCAGATCCTCGGGTTTCAAAATTGGAGGTGATACACTCACAAACAAATTGTCAGAGTTTTTTTAAAGTAACAAACATGACAATTCCAAAACATCTTATCCAACCTGTATTTCCATGTTGTCTGCCCATAATCCCCTGCTTAGAGTTTCAGTTTCTCTGGCCTTTCCTTTCTTTTAATGCATGTTTTTCAGTAACTGTTTCATTTATACCCCCTTCAAGTTTATTGTCTTGTGTCTGTCTCCATTCCTTGTGTGTGGTTTTCATCTAATACAATTTGGACTGAACTTTGGGGTATTTGATGGATTGTGAGCAGAACATATATCCCATTTACTGCAAAGCATCCAAGCCTATTAGAGGGCAGTAAGCATGTCCATATATATTTAATTTTGGGACTTTGATAGAATGCTCGATTTTCATTATTGTCTAGGGTCATAAATGTGAATTTCAGACTGTGGATCACATTGGCAAATGGATTGTGACTTATCGGTAGGGTCTCCCAAACCAGTTAAGTCTGAAAGGTCTTCTGAAAAAGAGGCTTGAACTTTGATGAGTCATGGTGTAGCTGCTATGGATGTTTTCCTATGCGTTCTAGGGATCCAATCTGGGTGCACAAATGCTAATCTAGAATAGGTTTATTGGGTCCTGGGAAGGGAAGAAATTGATTGTACAGGGAACTGTCTTTGGTCCTTGCTAATAATTGGTAAGAGGGAGAAGCAGTGTCCCTGGACTCACCTGTGGCTGCATTTGCAGCTCGGGAACGGAACTGGGGAGAGGAGGGTGTCTGGCTGGCTATAGCAGGCAGCATGGCTTCAGGGGCAGGGCTGCAGCGGCATACAGAGGCTGTCTTGGCAACCCTCTCCCTGGTGTCAGCCAGAAGGGGGCAGCGGGCCATGCAAACTTGCATCACAGGGTTTCCGCACAGGTCTGCCTCTCCCCCATATAGTCAGGTTGCTGCTGAGGCCTTGCCCTGACTTTCTGGCCTAATTTTTCCCAACATGATCTATGTGTGGTTTCTCCTCCTCAGTGACATCCCCCGCCCCAGGGTCCACAAAAAGATTTGCTGCCTGGTTTAGATATTGCATGTTCATCTTTGTAGCTTCCGTGCAGTCCCACATGGAAACTGTGCATGCCAGCCGTGGAGAAAACTTCAGTGTAGAACAATTCCAAGGAGGCTAATTTCCCTCCCCCCTCATCCATTTCCCACTTCAGCCAATGGCTCTTCTCACCGAAACGGTCATGTGACTAAGGGGAGGGGTCCCTTTCTCTTTCTCCACAGGCAATAATTACTGTTCCAGGTGACAGCATTCATTTATACTTATTAGAGTACAGAAAGTTGGGTTGCTGTGGTTTTTGTGGTATCATGGAGACATTGGGTTGATGCACAAATACCAGGAATCCAGGTCGCATGTCTTCCATGTTTGGGGACATTTGTCCTCTTCTTTAGGCTTGTTGTTCAGTACAGCAAACTCTAGAAAGTCCATATTAAGTGTGAATTGGTCTTTGTGTCACCTGTCTTGCTTATATCAAAAGTAACTCATATAAAACCAAATTGTAATTGTGCCTCTTTTTAATACTTTTTGCACACACAAAAAGTGAGATTTGTTTAGATGTCTCCACCAGATTTTTGAGGTTGAGAACAAAGAGAGACATCATGAGTTGTATGTAGTTCAATGTCTCTCTCCTGGTTCTTGATTTCTGTGCAGTATAAATGTCACCCTTAACATTGCTTATTTAAGTTCCACAGAAGACAAACCTTTTATCATATGGTCGTATTTTTTATTACATTGCAAGTAAGGGTTACTATAATGAATTGTTACAAGATGGTGGAAGAGAAGAAGGGAATAAGCAGAATTCCCTGCAATTTTCTATTCAGGGTTTTCTGCCACATTAGTAGAAATAAATCATTAGGCACTGGTAGAGCTGTGAGTTGATATATTGGTATAAACAGTGGATAGATTTAAACATGAGGCACTATCTGCAGATCTTCTTCTAGATAGTCATGAGAACTTTAAACTGTGTGTCTAGATATATTTAAGGCCAGTTGAGCCTATATGGTTTTATTAATGTGCTGTAAATCTTATATTCACAAGCAGTGTTTACTGTAGTGCAATATATTTAAAGGGAAAATTTACACCCTGCTGCAGAAGAAAGTAAGATGAGTAAGAAAATACAAGGGTGTATCGAGGATATCTATCCTAAGCTGACAGGCGTTATAAGTTCTTCAAAAGTGTAAAATTGGGAGATTTTTTTCAGCATACTTCCTAATAATTTCTCTTAACATATACTAATATGTAAAATGATCAACATTACACTAATAGACTTTCTGGTTAGGAAAATACATGCTTAATCAAGTATTCTGCCTGATTTTTTGACCAAATGTACAAAGGACATTGTACAAAGGCTGTACAAAGGACATTTGGGAATATTAAATTGACCATCACCAGAGCCTGTCAATGTGTGGATTGATACCTTGAGAATCAACATACACACTCTCACCATCTCGATTAGATAGCTGCCTAAAAGGAAATATTCTCCCTTATCCATTCTTTTTTCTTTCTTTTTTTTACTGAAAACTTGTAGTTACTTTTTGGCAGCTTCTGAAGCATATTGCATTTCCAAACAACATTCAGTAGTGAAACTGCTGATATGTTGCCCTGTTAATAAAAATCATTGGTATGTGTTGTCTTCAAACACCAATTTATACTGGGCTGCTTGCCCTAAAAAAAACATAATACAGCTTTTAAGGAATGTTTAATTGCATAGGGAGCAGCAATTTAATTGCTTGCTTGTGTATCTCTGAGAATAAAAAGCCAAATATTACAAATGGTTTGAACAGCTGACCTTTTGCTTACAACATCATTTATTCATGCCCTTGCACTTGGAGAAGTCCCGTACATTTCTTTTCCTGTTACCATTTTCATGTTTTGGTGATAGTAGTCAACATGTTTGATCAGTAGTGTTTCACAGAAAGATTTCACTTTAACAGAATATAGGTTATGTTTGTTTACATTTGAACAGGCTGAATTCCAGCAGGGATATCATAAACGATCTTGAAATATTTAAAGCATGGCTTCGGGCAGATTTGCATGTGGACATTGATCACTTGGTAATTTATTTCTCAACATGCAGCTGAATGTCTGAACTACTTCCATTTAAGAGGTTGGAGGAGACATGTGGTTTTTCCTCTGTAATGTCTATGTCATGCATGGAATGCCACCTTTGATGTTGTAGTCAGAGTGATGAGTATGCACATGTCAACTGATCATGTGTTGTTATGGCTTAGTAAACTGCCAGTTCAGTTAACTATGATTCAAATTCTGTAAAGCATGGTATCTGAACAAGAAAGTAATTTCCAAAGTCTGTGAGTCTTTTAGGCATTGAAAGAAATTCTGGGATTGTTTTGGAAACAGAGAAAAACCAGAACAATGATTTGTTCACAATAATTCTCTGCACAGATTTCCAGTTTGCCAGATTACTATTAATTAAATAGTAATGTATTGGCAAGAGCAGAGAGGGGTTTCTGCCATTACCTTTTCTTCTTCTACAATGTGCATTCCATTTTTCAGTCTAGATCCTTTTTAAATATGAGATTTTGATGGCTATTTGTGTTTCTGCTAATGAATGTGTTCTAGGTTGATGCCTAGTTTAAATATTTGGATATTCAATTTGATAGTCATCCTATCATCCTCTTTACAACAATATGACCTTGGCATTGTAATTTTTAAAGCATCAGAAGAATGCCAATGTTCATATGGCCATTTGAATACTGTTATAAGAGTTTTGTCCCTTTTGAATCAGTTTTTTTACCAGCTTTGATTTCTGAAAGCAAAAAAAAAATTTTTTTTACAGGTTTGACACATTTTAAGGATAAAAACACTCTCTTCCCACAGTTAATGAAGCCTTAATCTGGGATTTCCAAAACCTGTTTTGATCCTTTTTTTTTTTGAGTGGTGCTTTATCCTTATGATGTGTGAAACCTTAAAAAAAAAGATTGGTTTGGCTTGAGAAGCTAAACTGGGTCAAAGAGCCCATATGAGAGGGGCCTTCAATATGGATTGATATGGACATAGTGAACACACCCAGATTCCTGAGTAGCAGCCACATTGCTATGAAATGCAATATATGAAAAAATAGTGGCCTAGTTGTTCTTTTGCTGATCCTTTTCTTCTTCTCCTGTCTGTTCAAGAAAAGAGTACATTTTTTTTAGTAGTTGCTTGTTTTTCTGATCTAATTGTTTTAGGATATGAGAGGAGGGCAGTGAGTTAGTATCTGTGAAAACTGCAGCAAAATTACAGATCATGCTGGATCATGTATATTGGAACAAGGAACAGTTGGGAGTAACAGGCAGGAGCAGCTCATGATATTAGGGTGGGCAGTTGGTCCATTCCAGTTCATAGCCTTTAGTATTGTTCTACAAACTCTTGTATAAGACTTCACACAGTGCTAACAGGTAGGCTCATGTTTCTACTTGTACAAGAGGTTACAAACACACACGTGCTACCTCTTGTAAAAGACAGGTTTCTTTAGTTTTTGTTGCATTTTCCTTATGCGTTATTCTAGTGGTAGATATAGCAGATACCTTCCACATGCTGAAGCACATCTTTTTGATTCAACCATAGTATAAAGATCCCCATTAAGGCAAAACTATAGTATTTCATGTATGCTAATGCTAGGGCTGATTTAGATGAAAAGTTGAAAATTCAAGTTTCATACTGGAATATTTCCATGTATTAGACCTCAAACTTGCCGACCTTTCTAATCTGATTCTCATATTTTGTGGTCATTTTTACATGTTTACTTTCAGAAATTAGTGTGGAATTATAACACTGAAATACAAATGGTAAATGGCTTTGTTTATGTAATCACTAAAGGTTTTGAGTGATGTTCTGGCTCTTTTGTGTATATGAGTGTGCTTCAGGAAGCTGCAAAAATAATTGTGATTCCCCTTTCCCTTATTTATTAAAACATTTGTATCCTGCATTTCTTCATAGTTCAAGGTGGCTTACTACTGTCTTTCCGATTTGATTCTCAGAAGTGTCTCATTCTTCCTTTGAAATGTTATAAATTTGAAAATAAATTATTTTTAAATGTGTAGTTGCTTATACATGGAGCTTTTGCTCCGAATGCCGCCCCTCCCAGTCACAGTGGATTTAAATGTGGTTTCTTTGTGCAATTATCATGCTTCCATCTACCTTCTGGGATTTTCCTGACTCTGTGCAATTTGCCCCCCCAAACCTGCTTTGGTATGATCTGTCCTGAAAGCTAATCCTCAAAGTGTGGTAGAGAAGGGGAGGTAGGGAAGTAGATGGCCTTGGATGCTTACATCCATGTGAGAATGGAACTAGACACTCATATCCAGAGTGATATCTGGTAGAATTTCCCCACTCTTCCATTAGTATTTTTCCTTTTTAAAGTTATTATTGGTCATTGGAATATTGCTGTAGTAACACTATAGTGATATCTATTTAAACCTGACTATGGCCTGGCAGTGGATGGGGGTGGCATGCAAGATGGTAAAGCAAGAAGTAAACCTTTGTGCAGAAGCAGCATTGCTGCTGCAAATGCCTTTGCATTTTGCAGTGGCAATCACAGCAGAATGGGACGTCATCCCCCTTCTAGAAGTAGCTATAGTACTTTCCACAACACAGGCTACTAGAATAACTATACTTTTAAAGGGGAAGACCTATTTATCGTATTGGTGATGCAAAAGCCAGTTCCTAGGGTCTGTTGGCTGATAGTAGGAAACTGTATTCTTTGTTCAGTATTTCTCAAGAACTCCTGCCTCCTTAAACTTTCTCTGCTTTCTAGATCACAGTTAATCAGTTTAGCTAAAAAGCTGTAGTAATCATTTGGTGGTTGCATTAAGAATGTTAATCAGCAGGACTGGGAGGAAATTGACATAAGGAGGAGATGCTAAAGAGACCTCTCTACTGCTGACACTGAGCTGAAGGGCAAGAACTGAGCACTCCCCCTTTTTCTAGAACCAGCTTACCAATTTTCTTCTTTGGTGTTCATGTCATACTCACATGCTGATTTATGGCTCTGATAACAGGGTTTTGAATCTGTAAGGGGAGGATTAAGGAAAAAAATTGAGGGAGTGCCTTTTAAACACCCCTCAATGGTGTAGGAGCCAGTTATTAGTATGCGGCTCACACACAGCTTGGAGAATGTTTAAATGGCCCAGCCAAGGAATTGGGCCCAATTCCTTGCATATGTCCTGATGAATCTGTACCATCCCAGAAAGAACCACATGATTACCCCCCACATGGGTGGATTATTTAGTCTCTACACCCAGCCAAGGGTGTAGAGTTTATGGATCATCTCTAGGTACTGTTTACTTCCCAAGAACAGTAGCTACAGATCACTCCCAGTGTCTTAGTGTACCTCCACAGATCACTCTTATTCTCTAGGGGGTTCACATCACACCCTAAGAAACTTACACATGGTCTGTTATCTCACTCAACATGCCATATAAAGTATTAGAACAGGGTGTCACTCTATCTGATGTAGCCTTATAGGGTATCACTGTGGGTCTTTTCGAGTATCTGGGTATGCTAACCCTTGAGAAGCAGTATGTAGTACACCATTGGCTAAGGAGAAGCTGGTGCTGATAGGTGTCTGGAAAACTTAAATTAAAACTCTCAGGGGATTATAAACCCTCCTGCCATAATTATTCTTTCACTGCTGTCTTTCACAAGGAGTAGGAGCTGCCTGCTTGCAAACAAGCCAGTATCATAAGAGAGACTACAATGGAAATTATATTAGTTAACAGCTCCTTTAAAGACATATGTTTATTTAAGAGGGTTTTGGGCCTTGTTATGTTTTTAAGTAATGGGAGCGTTCCTACAATTTGCCTTCATTGCTAAAATTTAACACAGGAAATGTGTATACAGATGTTAATGTTCCTGAAGGAGAAGAGATGCACATGAACGATTAGTCCCTCAAGGTTATCAGTATTGTCTACTCTGACTGGCAGTGGCTGTTCAGGATCTCAGGTGGAGGTCTTTCAACACATGAACCCATGAAGCTGCCTTATACTGAACCAGACCCTTGGTCCATCGAAGTCAGTATCTTCTACTCAGACCGGAAGTGGCTCTCCAGGGTCTCAGGTAGAGGTGTTTCATATCACTTACTTGCCTAGTCCCTTTAACTGGAGATGCCGGGGATTGAACCTGGGGCCTTCACATCATCTACTACTTGATCCTTTTAACTGGCAATGCCAGGGATTGAATTTGGGACCTTCTGCATGCCCATCAGATTCTCTATCCTGGAGCAACAGTCCCTCCTCTAATCAAAAGTATTATGGTTTATCCTCATGTTAGGTTTATGCTGGGCAGCAGATGTACAACTTTTACAGATTTAGGATCAATCTAGTTTGTCTTGTAATGATAATGAATTAGTGTAAAGACTACTTGACCTACAGGACAAGTGTGAGAAAGAAGCAAAGGTGACTTAAACAGCAAGGGTTCAAGCTTGTTCTCTTCCTTGGCCCCCCAAGCAGCATGATGGCCTTCATAATGTTAGTAGACAGTAATCCTGGTGGTAAAATGCTTGGGCTTTCATTTACTACATGGTGAGTTTTAGGCTTTATTAAGGAAAAAGGGGGTTATAGCCCTGTCACATACATGTCATTCATGGCGGGAAGGGGTAAATAATTAGGGTTGCCGAATCCAGGCTGGGAAATTCCTGGAGATTTGGTGGTGGCACCTGGGGAGGGTGTGGTTTGGGAAGGGGAGGAACCTCAGCAGGGTATAATGCCATAAAGCCCAGTATCCAAATCATCCATTTTCTCCAAGGAAACTGATCTCTATAGTCTGGAGATCAGTTATAATTCTGTGGGTTTGCTAGGCCCTATCTGCAGGCTGGCAATCCTATGGCCTGGATTCTAACAGGCTGTTCTGCCAATGTAGCGACAGTTCTGTTGATACAATGGCTTTTCATTTGCCTACTACAGACTCCCACTTTGCCTCACACACAGTATTCCTGGGATGTGTTGATCTGCACAAGCACAGTTTGGGGGAGCGCAGAAGGCTGTGGTTGTAAGGGGGAAGGTGAGGAAGTTGCTACCCTTTGGTGCAGCTCTGCATGTAGTGCTTCAGATCCATGTTATGGTTAGGACAAATGAATACTTCCTGCAACATGGACTGAAAATTTAGTTTAACCTTGTTCAGGCATAAAATGCTATATGTGATGCTTGTTTATTTTTCTTCGTTGAAGAAGAAGAGTTGGTTTTTTATATGCTGACTTTCTCTACCACTTAAGGAAAAATCAAACCGGCTTACAATCACCTTCCCCTCGCCTCAACACACAGTCTGTGAGGTTCGTGGGGCTGAGAGAGCTGTCACTAGCCCAAGGTCACCCAGCTGGCTTCATGTGTAGGAGTGGAGAAACCAACCCGGTTCACCAGATTAGTTTCCGCTGCTCATAGAGGAGTGGGGAATCAAACCCGGTTCTCCAGATCAGAGTCCACCACTCCAAACCACCGCTCTTAACCACTACACCACACTGGCTCCAAGAGTCTTGTGAAGAAAGAATAGAAAACAGGTTGTACTAGCCCTTGAACAAGGACAAGTTCTTCTAAGCCTCTTCAGTAATAATTTTCAGTAGCAATGAAGAAAATAAAATTACTTTATACTGTAGTAGTTTTTCTAGTTGGCTTGGACATAAATATGCTCTCCCTCCCATTTTTGATAAATATATTATGAAATGTACAGTATGGCCTGTACTCTCAGTTTGCTCTCTGCACATTTTTGTATAATTTCATTGCTTATATGCTACTAGATGGTGAATTCTTCATGACAGTGGCAGGGTAACAAGGTCTAATGTTCTCTTTCTCTGCTATACTTTTTAGGAATGTTGAGTAATGGGTGTTTGGTTCAGATGCTGTGCTTTGAATGGAAGCTTTAAATTTTCCTTAGAAAAGCATTTGTGTATAAAATGTGGCAGCTTAGCTGAGTATATCATTTACACTTGGATCTCCTCTATCTGGTAACTGTTGCTCTGATGTTTATTTAAATGGGAAAGAAGTTCTATTATTGTTAGAAGTTGTGATCAGAAGCAGGAGTGCTAGGTGCTAAGCCAATTTTATTTTCAATTTACTTTTCTGTGTTTTGATATACCGGTTATACTACAAGGCAGAGTCCATTTATTTAGAAAGTTACCTGTTTAAGGAAACAATTCATTATGTGTCGTGGAGCTGATGAGTTCAGTAGAGCCATCTTTTAATCCTTGATTCCCTGTGGATTTTCTTTCACAATGCTTTTTCCCTTTGAGTCCCTAAAACTACAGTCCTTTTGACTGAATAGAGGCTATTTTATACACCACCCTGCTCCCAATCCAATTAAAGGCCCAATAATAGACGGATTATGGAAAGTTTACTTCTTAGCAGAAGAGAAGCTTTGGAAAAATAGTGTGTTGATAGCAAGAGGGAATGTGAGGGAAAGCGGAGAAAATTAAGGGGACAATGGTCAGTAATCTTACCTTTTCTGATGTTTGCGCTGTTCACAATTTAGAGGACCCTTAGAATAAGGAGGGCAATGATTCAGATTCTTTAACCATTTTGTTGCTGGAGTTTAGCTGTCTCTTCAATTTTCTTCACTCTTGCTTTTGTTATCTGCATTTTGCACAAATACCATTTAATCCTTTACTTCAAGTCTTGGGCCATGAAGATTTGTGTGTGTGGTGGTGGGGAGACACATTTTCCCTTAGAAGAAGGTTATGAACAATCAGCTATTTTGCACTATTTTTTATTTTAGAGCAATAAATATAAGTTTGCCGAATTATTTCAACATTGGGTTTTCTAAAAAATGATTTTTTTTTACTGAAGGGAGCACATCCCAAAACATGTTTTAGCTGCTAAAATATTCGTTTAAAGCACTGTATAATAAAATACTTGTTGACTATGTAATCTAATGTTAAATACAAAACCATATTTTACTTTGCTAACAACCACCAAGATTTCACACAGAGCCTAGTCAACTGCACTTCTCTCAACAGCGCAACACTCAACAGGTTGTCTCAAGAGTGAGCGTGTTACCGTGTTGTTCTGAAATACTCAGAAATTGTGTCATTTTTAAAAGGAGCCCTCTGGACAGTTTTCTCAATATCAGTGGCTAACAAAGTGTTAAAAATCACTCTCCAGATCCTGTGTGCTGAACTAGGTGGTGGAGCTGGGAATGTTTCTTTGTGCAGTTGTACCATTTTTTTTTTGGCAGATAAATTAAGCCTTCTCCATTTTGTAGAACAACCAGTAGTCATTATTTTCAGCTACTTTGCTACCTTATTATTGTTAAGATCTCTACAGAGCCTTTTTCTTTGGCTAGCATAGTGGATTTTAGTGGGCTAAATGTTTAATGAGTCAATGCGTTAAAGGCTTCACTTTTCTTCCAATTAACCCCGAGACCACTCTGGCATTTTTGTAAATCCACAGAAGTATTTTGTGAGGCCTAAAGGGTAAGCTGCAGGCAGGCTGTGAAGAATGTAAAAAGACTAACCTGCTAACAAACGCTATGCAGTGGGACAAAGAGAGTTTAATCCGTATTATGGTAAATGCAGGCTTAGTGTCCCAAAAGGGCTTTGCAAAGTGGAACAAAACAAAGAGGGCAGCACCAATAAAAATCCAGTGCTTTTATTTTTATACACAAAATTGTTGCAGAAGGGGGTGGGGAAACCCTGATAATAGCATTAAGAAAAGTTTTGAATGGTGGTTTTAAATATGATACTAAACATTGTAATTGTTCACCAATTGAATACTGTTTGTTGTACATAAAGAAGCTAAAAGCAACATAGGGCGTTCAGGTGGCTGAATATTCATGAGACCAGCCTTGACGAGCACTTCAGTGTAAATCTGGAAAGCATATCAGAATTTTCGAAGAATATACAGCATATGCAGTTATTTGTATGCCCACTCTAGTAATATTTTTAGAATGTAAAATATAGTCACTGGGAGTAATTCAGCAAAAAACCATGCAAGTGTATTAATATACATTTCCTTTCCTAAAGGTATTTCCAAACAAAGTATTTTTTTCCTCCATTCTATTTAAGGGATATTTGAATGTCTTCTCTGAACCTTATACCAATTGTATTTTTGCAAGTATCAAACTCTAAATTCCATTATAGTTGTGAGTTCTGCATATTCTAAAGTCACAGTAGTGATCACGTGATCTCTCATGTGCTTGTCTTTGGCATCTATTGGCTAACATCTGTGACATCCTCTATTCCTTCTGTGACACCAAAATTTTTCATTTTATTTCCCCTGAATAAGCATACTCCACTGTACTACTTCAATTATCTTATTTTTTTAAAGTGACCTATTCACTCACAACATATTTCAGCAATTTTACTGCAATTTTCCTTTCACTTTTAAAAGCTTTGTTTGTATGCTGTTCTTCCTGCACAGTAAAGGAGTACAAGAACTATTCCTTAATTTTTTTTAAGTAGAAGAAGAACGGGGTCAGGTGATTCACTTTACATCAGAGTTATTACACCCTTCCTGAAGTCTTTCCACATTTATATCCATTATAATGAGACAGGAAATTTTGCTGCTAGCCCATACAGGGTTAGCATTGCTTTAGTACTGAAGAAATAACACATATTTGCAGATTTCCTTCCCATCTGGAAAGGCCCTCAGTAATAAACCTTAATTAAATAAAGACTCTCCTATACGTGTCTAGATATTGATAGAGAATGCAAAATATGAGTGTGCTTATACAGCTATAAAAACTTTTATATCTGTCATCCCTAAAGAATTAATAGTGTGCACACAATGAAAATATTTTTTCAACAACCATGATTTCAGATTGTTTCATGTGACCATTATAGTATCAATCTATTGTACACAGTGCTTCCACTTCATTGTTTATTCAGTCTTTGATTAGCCTACCATGGGATGTTTCAGGGACAATTTTAAGATTTGATAAGAAAAAAGACCAGGGTAGAGAGAAACTGATAGTGTAATCCTAAATAGAGTGGCAGTCTTCTATGCCCATTGGCTTAGAAGGGCGCAATTCTGTTTAGGATAGCACTGTAAATCAGCTGTTTGCCAAAACACCTGTGTTGTTAGTTTGGACCTTATTTTGGTGTCACATAAGGGCTGTTTAATGACATCTGAAGATACTGAATTCTGTTTCAAAACGTGTCCACTGTACAAGACCTAACACAGAAAGCTGATTGATTAGAGATCACACCATGGTGGTTGTTACTTATGTCAGCCAAATAAACATTCCAACACAAAAATTTTAAGGTTGTAACCCGCCCTGAGCTTGGCCCGCCGGGAATGAGGTAGGGCTATAAATTTGAAAATAAACAAATAAAATAAATAAATAAAAGCAATAGAAATGTAACCCATTTGTAATATACAGGAAGGTAAGAAGCAAAATAACGCAGAAGCAGACTGTAGGATCTGTTCCCATTGTGGGAGGTAGATAGGATTGCTAACCTTCAGGTGGGACCTGGAGTTCTCTGGGAATTACAATTGATCTCTAGACTACAGAGATCAGTTCCCCTGGAGAAAATGGTAGCTTCAAAGGGTGGACTCTATGTCATCACATCCCTGCCGAGCTTTTGCCCTTTCCCACACTCTACCCCCAAATATCCAGAAATTTGTCAACTCAGGGTTGGCAACCCTAGTGGTAGAGTTGCATCGGTTTAAGCATAAATAGTACCACATTGTCTTCTTCAAATCAGTTGACTGGCGGACTGTGCTCCCTCCAGTGTCTTGCCTGCTCTGCCCTTCGTTGGTGCCCAAGGATTAGCCCAACACCCTTGCAGAGGTTCTAAAAGTCCTTGTAAAATGCTGGCTAAGCATAAATTAAGGTGGTTGCTGCACATGATGCTAGGAAAGAAGTGTTTTGGCATGTATAGATTTCTTCCTTTCTTCTTTATCCTTGGAGTAGCTATGGAGTGGTTCATGATCAACGTCCGAATCGGAAAAGAGAGTTTTTATGATGTTTACCGCAGAAAGCCGACTGAAAGTCAACATGAAAGTTTGGAACAAAGATGATTTTTCGCTTTGAGTAGCTCATATGAATTCTGAAACCTAAATTCAATAAATAAGAGATGTTTACTGTTTAAAAAAAAATCAGTTGACTGGCAGTGTGCATTTAAAACTGGGTATTCTTTAGGTATATGCATTATATCTCTGATCTTTTTTTAACAGACCATTAAAAGTTCAGAGGCATTTTTGTATGACTAGTAAAGGAATACACTGTTTAAGCTAGGTTGTAGAAGAAAGTGACAAGGCTCCTAGCATGTATGATCCATCCTGGATAGCAAACCTCCTTATTGAAGTGAGGTGTTGCATTGAGGCATTGAAGAAATTCATGATGGTATTCCCTAGACAGCCAGGGCAGCCTGCTGGCAACAAGATACAGGAGTTCAATGTGTAAACAGTGATAATGGTGATATGTCATTTGTATTACAATTTGGCTGTTAATTGTGGTGAAAGCTGCAGCTTTTCTTTTTCACAAAAACCAACTCTGAGTGTGTATAATCAGACAAAATTTATATTGTTAAGAATCATTTTTGATACAGGAAATGTGATGAGGTGAATACTTGTAATATCTGCCACTCCCTGAATTTTAATATTTTCCTTAGAGCTGTAGTGATTTTTTTTCACATAAGGGGGTAAAATATATGTGGTTTTTAGGAGCACTTAAATTGTAATGCATTAGCTGACACTCAGAGAAATGGTTGTGATCTTTGAGTTCCAAATGACCTCTGGAGAACACAGAACCTGCCTGCAGTGAAATGGATGAGTCTTGGCTTTGCATGGTAGAGCCAGAACCAGGGTAGAACAGAAAAATGGTAAGTCCAACCCTGGCTTGTTGTCATATCTGAAGTAGCTTTAATCTTTGTTGCAAATTCTGTGTATTAGATAAAAGGGCAATACTATGAATCATTAGTCTAGGCATGGAAGTAGTTAAATGTTGAGTAAATCATATTTAATTAGCTTGAGGTTGGGTCCTATAAAACAAACACATTGTTGCATATGAATTATTCACTTCATTTATATTCCACCATTCCCCCAGTAGTGACCCAAAGTGATTTATATAGTTCTCCTCTCTTCCAGTTTATCCTCACAACAACCCTGTGAGGTAGATTAGATGGAATGGATGTGACTGGCCCAAGGTCACCCATCAGGCTTCCATGGCAGAGGATTTGAACCTAGAGTCTCCCAGATCCTTGTCTGACACTGTACATTTCACAAATTCAAGAATATGATATCACACCACAAGAATTAAATCTTTTAGACATTTACAGTATAAATATGTATCTTTTCTCAACAACAAGCATTAAATCTTTTAGTACTTTAGCTTATAAATATGTATCTTTTCTCCTATGTGGAATTGCTTGTGGAACTGCTTGAGCCAGTGTGGTGCAATAAGAAATGTTAACTAAAGCTCTAAGAAGTTGAAAGGATGGGTAAAGTAGTATATCCTTTCAAGAAGAGAAGTGGGCAGGAGAGTGATGAGCTATTGGAGTGTCTGAAGGAAGGAGGACAGAGCATGCAATGGCTCTAAACGTATGAACGTGAGGAAATGGTGATTGCATGTACAGTATTGAACAGAGGAAGGACCCAGGGCAAAATGGGACTGAGGACTATTGTGAGGTACTGTCCTGTCTCTCTTTCTGTTCTGCCCGTAAAAGCGGTGGTTCAGACCTTTGCTGGACATTGGTTCAGGCTTTTGCTGAAGTGTTCTTTGTGTAGGCCTCGGCTGGAATGTCCCGCTCGCTCTCCTCTCCCCATTCCCCCCTCCCCCCTGACCTTGGCTTCCGCAGGCTTCTGCTAACGAGCTTCTTAGATGTCTATTCTCTAGCCTAGCCTGGTACTGTTATCGTTTCGTTCCCAAAACATGTAACTGACACCTGCAACGTAGTACTGTTTATAGTCTTGCATTTTTGTATTGGTAAGCACTTGCAGCTCTGACCGTGTAGGGGCCTAGTCATACCTGATGCTTCTTAATAAAGTTACCTGCTTCTGATATGGTCGTCGGAGTGAGTGATTTTATGGGAATTGCCCAGGGAGGCTGGAAAGCCTTACAACTATCCTCAAAGAGTGTGCAAGGGAAGGAAAAGGGACTAGGCAAGTAGGTGATGTGAAATACCTCTGCCTTAGACCCTGGATAGCCACTGCCGGTCTGAGTAGACAGTACTGACTTCAATGGACCAAGGGTCTGATTCAGTATAGGGCAGCTTCATGTGTTCATGAGAAAACTGTGCCAAAATGGGCAGGGGAGTTTGAGAATTGTGGGATTGGGAGCTACAAGGAAACCTTCATCAGGTGCAGGTCTTTATTTTATATAGAAAATCCTTAAAACTGCTGGTTGATGACTGGGCCCAGGGCAGTTCTCCGCCATGCCGCTGGCTCAACCACAGCCAGAATAAGTCTGCCTGTGGCCAGAGACGTACAAAGAGGCTGTCCACCCTCCCCTGGGATGGGGGGGAAAGTGGCTGGGCAGAGTGCTGAAGCTTTGGTGGGAGGTGGGCAGAGCACTGACAGTGGAGTGGGTGGGAGAGTTAACAGCAGCATGGGTGGGGTAGAGCACTGAGGAAGGGAGTGGGGTGGGAGAGTGGGGACGAAGGAAAGGCGGGAATGGAATGCCCCCACCCTGCAAGAACCTTGCTGGTCCCTGCTTGTGCTATAGGTAAAGGTCCCCTGTGCAAGCACCGGGTCATTCCTGACCCATAGGGTGACGTCACATCCCGACGTTTCCTAGGCAGACTTTGTTTATGGGGTGGTTTGCCAGTGCCTTCCCCAGTCATCTTCCCTTTACCCCCAGCAAGCTGGGTCCTCATTTGACCGACCTCGGAAGGATGGAAGGCTGAGTCGACCTTGAGCCAGCTACGTGGAACCGACTTCTGTCGGGATCGAACTCAGGTCGTGAGCAGAGCTTGCCCTTCAGTACTGCAGCTTGCCATTCTGCGCCACGGGGCTTGTGCTATACTTGATTATAAAATAAGAATTCTTGCTGTCTGCTTTCTGGAAACTTACATGGTGAAGAAACTTACCACCTTCTTTTTTTTTTTTAGAATTCTTTTTTTTAATATAATTTTACCGAAGTTAAATTATCTTAAATTTCCTGTTGTGCTCGCATTGTTGGGAGTTTAAAAAATCTGGGTCTTTGCAAATACCGACTGGTCGTTCAATGTTAATGAGAAGCAGGCAGAAGTGCCTTTGTCATAGCTCCATCAAACTGATTTTGTCAGCGCTGGTGCAGAACTCTTGCTACAGCACTCTGAGTGCTCATTAGGCAGTCAATGTCTTTGAATTTTCATTAAACTGATGAACTCATTTGTCTGTGGTGCTGACATATATTGGAAGGGGGGGACACGCTCAGAGGTTTGAATGCTTGCTAGAATGCTTGCTTCAGTTTGCTTATAGCTTCTTCCTTTTGTGTTTTCGCAATATCGTTATCGCATTAGAAGTTTCTTTGAGCATCGCTTGTGTAGTTTAGTCAAAGCATCAAGTCAAACCGAAGGATTTAAATAAGTGCTGCAGAAACGTATATATTTCCAATGGGCTATAACCATTGCCTCAATGTATTTCTTAGATGGTTCTCTGCATTTTCATTGGTTAGTTGCCTGTCAGTTTTAATGTTTAGTCAGAATGCCTCAAGGGACATGATAAGAGTTTTTTTCCTCCATACTAAAGCAGCTGTTTAAATCGGGAGAAAAAAACGAACACTTTTTTTTTAGTACAGAGATGTATAAAAGTGTGGAAAAACACACACACACACCCGAGTCTTCCTGTGCTTTTCTAGAATGTTCAGACATTGTGAACTCTTCTTGCTTCAAGGTGCTTAGGAATTTGGGCTGAAACTTTCAATTAAAAAGGTAAAGGTCCCCTGTGCAAGCACCTGGTCCTTTCCTGACCCATGGGGTGACGTCACATCCCGACGTTTACTAGGCAGACTGTGTTTACGGGGTGGTTTGCCATTGCCTTCCCCAGTCATCTTCCCTTTACCCCCAGCAAGCTGGGTACTCATTTGACCGACCTCGGAAGGATGGAAGACTGAGTCAACCTTGAGCCGGCTACCTGAAACCAACTTCCGTCGGGATCGAACTCAGGTCGTGAGCAGTGCTTGGACTGCAGTACTGCAGCTTACCACTCTGCGCCATGGGGCTCCATAAATTTTTCAATTACAGATATCCAAAAGATAGACTTAAGAATTTGGGCTACACATAAAGTGATTACTTGTTAGTTTCTTTAAAAGGCAACATTATTAATTATTATTCTTTATTGTTTGATTAGTACAGTCAGTGTACATGGTGCTTGATGGAGTACAAGATGATGGGCCCTGTCCTGAGGAATGCCCAGTTTGAAATGAGTCACAAGGAAGGGAAGTACCTAGTGGTGGGAATAAAAAGTGGAAGATTATGCCTTCATTCCATTATACCTGCTTAGGCTCAGGAGGCAAGGGAGACTAAAGGCTTCGCGGAAGAGGCTGGTACAGAGGCAGGATTTGAAGGACCTGAGGCAAGTGGCATAGCACAGGTATTCTAAGAGGTATTTGGAGGCACAAGTGATTTTAAGGCGGAAGGGCGGAGATATGAGAGCAGGAGACCTTTAGATGGCTGATGGTGATAGAGCTGATAAAAACACTGCCCCCCACTCTACTCAAGCTCCCTTCTTTCTTTGCTCCGTGTATATATATAATATATAATATATATATATATATATATATATATAATATATAATTTATATAACAGGAGTCCCCAACCTTTTTGAGGTAGCGGTCAAGTATCTCTGGCTCCTTGCTGTGAGTTTTGGCGGTTGAAGAAGCCAGTCTCAGGAGATTACAGTGGCGGCAGTGACTATCTGCTCCACATTAACAGGAGGAAAGTATAGGAAAGTAACCTATGGGGTGAGAAAAGAGGTGTCGGAAGAAAAGCTTCCTGTCTTTGTTCAGGAAGGGATTGGCTGGAGCTGATGTTTTAGCAAAATAAAAGGTTGGCACTTTCAATTTGAAAAGACAAGTATTTTTTAATTTTCTGCTAATACATGAAACTTTAAGTTAAACTATGGGACAGAATATATTCTAGCCCCCAAACTCAAGTCTTTCAGTACCGCCATCTCAGACAGAGATAGACTTCTTCTGTAGTAGGGCTTGCATTTGAAGATTAGTCTGCGCGTAAACAAATTTACTGCTTCTTCAATGGAGAACAGTTTCACTTGCAATAATGTTCCCATAAACGATCAAAGCATTTTTAAAAATAATTTTTAAAAAATGATCCACTGTAGAACTATTACTATTAAGGAGTCTATTACTATTAAGGAGTGTTCTGGAAATAAGTATCTTGTATATTAATACACCCCGATAAAAATGTGGTAATGCTTTAGTATCTAAAATAAAAGAATAGTTGGAAGTATTTAATAACCAAACTGAGCAACTCTTAATTTTAGTTGTCTGTAGCCAATATAACCCAAATTCCCTGCAAAACAAATTGCACTTTTGGAATATACCTTAATGCACATTCGACAAAGGAGAAAATGGGGTGATTGAAGTTCAATTTGTACCATGTTATTAACCATTTCCGCTTGACTAGATGAGTAAAAGGATAATGGATGAGGGTTTTATTATTGCCTTTCTGCTAAAATGAATTGGTATAAAAGATAAGGTAATGAGATTAATGAATATAAGGTAAAGAAGTAATCAATCAAACTCAAACAGGGAGAAGAGATTACAGTACGTGGAAGTTGCAAGAAAATGGTTTTTAAAAAGTGAACTCCAAACATGCGTAGAACACTTTAAAAGCTTTTGCTGCCTGTTATTCAAACCCAGCAGATTAATACGTTGTGAAATTTATTGTTGTTTTTATCCTTGGTGTTTTTGTTCATCCTTTTATTTTATGAAATAGTAAAAAATAATCTGTACTGGAATACATTCTTGTTATGAATTAGAGATAGTCTCAATTTGTATAGATTCCCAGAGAACAGTTCAGGATTATGTTAACTTGCAGGTTCTTAATTTGTATGTGTGCAAAGTGCCGTCAAGTCACAGCCAATTTATGGCAACCTCAGCAAGGCCCTTTAAAGGCTAGTGAGAAGCAGAGGTGGTTTGCCATTGCCTTCCTCTGCAAAGTCTTCCTTGGTGGTCTCCCTTCCAAGTACCGACCCTGGTTAGATTCTGAGATCTGACGACATCTGGCTATATCACACTGCCTTCCCTCCTAGGTTCTTTATTTAGAACTCTGGTTAAAAACAAAAAAGCAAGTATTCTGTATTTCATCCTGTCTCCAGGTGTTCAGGGCAGTGTTTTTAAGGCCATCCCGTTTGTATCCTTACAACAACCTCATGGCAAAGGGCAGGGCTGACAGGCAACAGCTATATGGCCAATCAAGGATGAACACAGTGAAATGTATCTTATATCTCCTTTGAAAAAAGTTGAAGCCTTCCTCCAACTTAAACAATTCTTCATCCAGTTGAAGAGCCAGATGTTGGAGGAAGGCTCCCTAGGCTGGAGGAACTTACCCAGTATCTATTATATCACTGTGAGTATGCATATGGTAGAGAGCCAGCTTGGTGTTGTGGTTAAGGTGTTGGATTAGGGCCTGGAAAACCCAAGTTCAGATCCCCACTTGCACCCTGGAAGCTTGCTGGATGACCTTTGCTCATCACATACTCTCAGCCCTGACCCTGGCTAGTATTTAGATGGGAGATGACCAAGGAATTCCAGAGTTGTTGTGCAGAGGCAGACAATGGCTAACCACCTCTGAATATCTCTTACCTTGAAAACCCTATGGGGTTGCCATAAGTCAGCTGTAACTTGATGGCAACCCCCCCCCCCAAATGCATATAGTATATATGAGTGTACATTGGTGTATGACTAGTGTGTGTAATATTTGTTGTGCTGCTTCTGATAAAACTGTTTGCATTCTTGTTCATATTTAGTTCCTGTAACGACAGTCTCTGTGGGAGCAATCCTAAACAGGTCTGTCTGGAAGTAAGTCTCATTCAGTGCAATTTACTCCCAGGAAAGTGTCATGAGGATTGCAGCATACGTCACTAGCTGTTGCATGTATTCTAAATAAACACCCTAGATTATTTGCCCATGACTTGTTGTCTTAGGTTATATTTGTAGTATCTGAACAAATCTAAGTCAAAAAGGATTATTGAAACAATGGAAGGAAATCAGGCAGAGGGTCAGGGTCAGAACATGGCAACATTCAGGACTGTGAGGGAATAGGCAGTTCACCACACTAGGTAGTCCATTGTCTTCCCATCAGTTATGGGGCTCAATTCAAGTTATTGGCTGTTACCCTTCATGGCCTTGATCCCTCACATCTGAGAGACTGCCCTCTCCCTCATGCTCTGCCATGACAGCTGCAGTAATCTGAGCAGGGCCTTCTGCAGGTGACACCCTATAAATGGGCAACATCAACATCTGCCCATACGCTTGCAGTCTCTGCTGTGGCCCATACCTTATGCAATGGCCTGCCTGACGAGGACAAGAAGGATCCTACTCTCCTGGCTTTCCACAAGCTATGCAATACTGAATAATACAGGAGGACTTTTTTACTCAGATAATAGAGCTGTACTGTAACTAAGAAGAATAAGAGTTGGTTTTTATATGCCAGCTTTCTCTACCACTTAAGGAACAATAAACTGGCTTACAATCACCATCCCTTCTCCTCCCCACAACAGACACGCTGTGAGGTAGGTGGGGCTGAGACTACTCTAAGAGAGTTGTGACTAGCCCAAGGTCACCCAGCAGGCTTCATGTGTAGGAGTGGGGAAACCAACCCAGTTCAAAAGATTAGTGCCCGCTGCTCATATGGAGGAATGGGGAATCAAACCCAGTTCTCCAGATTAGGGTCCACCTCTCTTAACCAATACACCACACTGGCTCTAGGAGCTATAACATATACTAATGTGTATAGTTCACATTGTCTTTTGCTGTAAGTAGGATCCTGTCATTTCTGCATCGTTTAACACATCATGTTAATGTGTATGCTTTGTTTCAGCTCTGTTCAGATTTCTGCTTAGTTCCAGATTTCTGCAATCCAAATCCTCTTGCACTGTTTGTTGGATGCCCCATTATATTGATTATATTGATTACACTGTGTAATCCATCTTGAGTTTCAGTAAGAAAGGCGGACTATAAATGACATAAATAAATAAACTGGTAGTCTGCAGCAGGAAAAGGTAATTGGCAGAAATTACCCCTCCCCTTCCATTAGTGGAAAATTTACAGTGCATTCCTAAGGAGAGTTACTCCAGTCTACACCCATTCATTTCAATGGGTTTAGATTGGAGTAACTCTTCTTAGGAACACAATGTTAGAATAATTTGGTTGGATCCAGACTATCACAGTGCTATTCTGTAAGTGCAGGTTTGCACATTAAGTCCAAAAATATCACATTTGATTGTAGAATTTAAAAAAACTTTTAAAAAACAAGGGAAATATCCAAAAGGAAGCTGAAAAGGGGGGGGGTAAGGAGGTTCAGATCCTTTCAGGGTTCTTGGAAATTACTTAAATGCGCAATATTGGAAACTTAGAATGTATACCACAGTTTAGGCAAGGTGCCACCATATCTAAGAGGATGCCAGTGTGGTTAATGAGCAAAGTCAAGGAAGCCATAAAGGGAAAAAGGCTTCCTTTAAAACATGGAAGCCATGCACAAATGAACAGAACAGGAAGGAACATAGGTATTGGTAAAGCAAATGTAAGTTGACGGTAAGGCAGACAAAAAGAATATGAGGAACTCAAAAGGACAAACAATAAGAATAAGAAAGAAATTGGAAGGGAGGTGGTAGGGCTCTTGGATGACAAAGAAGTAAAAGAATTGCACTGTGATTGCAGAAGAATTGGCAGTACAATTGTAACTAGGCTTCAGTGGTTTATTTTTTTTTAACTTTTTATTATTTTATTTATATAATTGGAGGGTACAGGAAGAGAAATAAGTGAAGGGGTAAACGTTTTATCATTATAAAAACAATACAGTATTGTAAAATGATTTCTGAATAGAACATAATTACAGAATATCTTTAGTTTGTTATACTTGCATCAGGCTGATTTCTAATATTTTAAAAATTCATATTCTACTTGGCAGTTAATTGAGATAAGAAGATATAATACAGAGTTTATTATAATGTTTAAACATACTTCGTTTAGATTAGCTGCATTTCATGTAAGTATAGAAGGACGCCCACTTCTCCTCGAATTGCTCAGTGGATTCACTAGGTTTAGGATTTAATTCAAAAGTCATTTTGGCCATGCTTGCATATTCCAGAAGTTTTTCTTTCCAGTCATCAATTTCAGGTATGTGAGTTTGTTTCCAGGTTCTTGCTAAAATTGTTCTGGCAGCTGTTGTAGCATATTTGAAGACGTCATGCGATTTCATAGGTAAATTTGACGGCACTATACTGAGTAGATAAAATTTAGGATCAAATGTAAACTTCATATCTAACATCAGCTGTAGTTCCCGATGAATTCTTTTCCAGTATAGTTGTAGTTTTGAACACGTCCACCAGACATGAAAGTAAGAGCCGTCTGACTCCTGACATTTCCAACATGCACCTTTTTCCCCTGGAATTGTCATCTGGGAAAGCATATTAGGAGTCAGATACCATCTGTAAAAAGTTTTGTACCAATTTTCTTTCACTTCTTGACAGACAGTATATTTCAATTCGGAAGAACAAAGTTTTTCCCATAGGTCCATATTGATCATTTCTCCGAAATTTTGCAACCACTTTATCATATTTGTTTTCACTTGTTCTTCTCCTGTATTGTATTTCAGGAGAAGCTTGTATATTTTTCCTAAGGCGTGTGAATCATTTTTAGATATTAACTGCTCAAATTCTGTTAATTGACGAAATGGTTGTGGGTATAAACAGTCTTTATGCAGATTGGACCTCAATTGTAGATAAGTTAACCAATTCAACTTTTGAAATTTTTCTTGAAGTTTAATCATGGTCTTAATTTCTCCCGTGGACTCTATCATATCGTTGTAGGTAAAATGAACACCCGGTTTCAGTTTAACATTATCGTGATAAGCTTCAGTTGGTGACATTATGGATGGCGGAGAAGGACTTATTCTCTTTTTGTATCTTTTCCACACTTTCAATAACACTGTTTTGACATCGCAATCTTCTGATACTTTGTCTTTTAGGCTTCAGTGGTTTAGAAGGGTGTAACTATGCTTAGGATTTCCCTGGGAATGAGTTATTGGTGTCAGTATTCACTACAGAAAATGGGGGTCGGTTATTCATGCCAGAGCTACTATTTTAAGAAAGGATGTTGGAAGACTTGAGTCAGATAGAGTGTCATGAGTTGAAGTTCTAGGCATAATGGGCAAAGGAAAAACTAACACGTCACTAGGACCAGAAGCATATACCCAAGCTTTCTCGAGAAACTCAACTGGAGTTCCATTGTCACTGCAGCTGCCACGGAGCAGCATAATGGGGATTCCCGATGGCCGCTTTCTCCCATTTTCTGTGGCTGAGCCCCATTGCGCAGAGTGGTAAGCTGCAGTACTCCTGTCCAAGCTCTGCTCATGACCTGAGTTCAATCTCGACGGGAGTCAGTTTCAGGTAGCCAGCTCAAGGTTGACTCAGCCTTCCATCCTTCCGAGGTCAGTCAAATGAATACCCAGCTTGCTGGGGGTAAAGGGAAGACGACTGGGGAAGGCACTGGCAAACCACCCCATAAACAAAATCTGCCTAGTAAACGTTGGGATGTGACATCACCCCACGGGTCAGGAATGACCTGGTGCTTGCACAGGGGACCTTTACCTTTAGTCCCCATGTCAGCCATTTCCCATGACCACTATGGGAGGGGGATTTTTCTATGGTTTTCTTTTAATCTAGTAAAGTACATAGTGATGTGCCATCATATTAATATTCCAATTGCCAATTTTTTAAAAAACAAACCATCAAATAAGCCCCCTTAGCTTCCAAGATCTGATTAGATTCAGCTAATCTGGGCTATCGAAGCCAGGGCCCAAAAAAGGGAGGGGCAACTGCAATTATCAAGGGCTTGGGGAATCTTTCCTGTGAAGAAAGACTAAGGAGTTTGGGACTTTTTAGCTTAAGAGGAAAGATGACTGAGGGTGGACATTCATACACACACACACACACACAATAGAGGTATTTTAAATGCATGAGATGGAATAAGTGGAAAAAGAGGACTCTTTCTCCCTCTTCCCTTATGCGAAAGCTAAATGGAACATCCATGTTCTGAATCAGTAACCCTCTGAATACCAGTGCTGGGAGTTATCAATGCAAGGAGGCTTTTACCTCTTTGCCAGCTGTCTGAGGGCATCTCATTGGCCATTGTGTGAAATAGGATTCTGGACTAGACAGATCATTGATCTGATCCAGCCTGATCTGCTCTCATGTTGTTATGGGAGGAATGTGGGAGTGTGGTAGAGACCAAAGTGGGAATAAGTTATGAGGACTGGTAAAAGATGGCAGTGATGATAGTTCCTTATAACTGAACAAAGTCTCATAAAAAGGTAGAAATGTTACCACTCTGAGTATTCACCCAGGCCACCGGAGCTCTTGTAAAAATCCCAAAATTGTTTGGTCACCAGTAACATTGGTGAAACATAACAGTAATGTTCTTCAGCAGAGTGTTGCAGCCACAGGCATAGTGTTGCCATGAAAAACAACACTGGGCTTTTTAAAGGAAATTTGGGACCAGATGGATTAAACATAAAAGGAAAACAATTATAAAACTGAAAATAATATTAAGAAATAGAAAAATACATGATTCTTCAGGCAAATGCCTTTTGATGCTTCCTTTTCCACTGATCATGGGATCAGGGCCCCAACATTGAACATGGTTCCATAAAATCTGTGTTTTACACCAATGCAAATAGTTCTAAATAGTTTGTTCTGATGCTTGTTAACTGGGCACTTGCAACTCCAGACAAACCATGCATATCACCAAGGCATCAGTCACAGACTCACCAGAAATGGGAGAATTAAGCTTGCTGGAAGATGAAAATCCTACTTATTTTTACACACACAAAAAGTGGGGGAGCACTACTGGCAAAGATTGTTCTTCTCTTACCTGTTGAAAAGGAACAACGAATAACTGACAAGAGGCTATAAAATGAAGAGCATATAAAAAGATAATCAGGAAACAGTAAACCATAAATGAGGGTCTATCTGCTGTAATGGAACTTCTGCCCACAAATGTTTCCATTGGGGGAACCAGATTCTAAGACATTAATACAGGCAAGCAGAACCAATACATTTGTGGACTCGGTCTAATTAAGAGAAAATGTGTTAACTGCCTCTTGCTGGCTGTGGCAGCGAGACACAGGAGAGAATTAACCATGCACACCGATTGACAATCAGGCTACTTGAAAATGAGATGGGGGGATGAATCTTAGGCCCCTTTAAGATTGGGTACATTATCTTCCAGGGGCAGAAGAGAGATAAAGAAGTTAATTTTTGATGCAAGTTCATAAAGCAACAAATATGCTTTTGGAGATGAGAGTATTACTCTGATTCATATATGTGAAATTACAGACATGGGTCAGTGATAATGATAAGGCAGGCATGCTTTAGGTACAAGTACACCAAAATCCTCAAAAGAAGGCTGTTTGCCAAGTCTCATTCTTATATGAAAATAGCTTGAAGAATCATAGAGTTGGAAAGGACCACCAGGGTCATCTAGCCCGACCCCCTGCACAATGCAGGAAATTCACAACTATCTTCCCTCCCACACCCCCAGTGACCCCTACTCCATGCCCAGAAGATGGTCAAGATGCCCTCCCTCTCATGATCTGCCTAAGGTCATAGAATCAGCATTGCTGACAGGTGGCCATCTAGCCTCTGCTTAAAAACCTCCATGGAAGGAGAGCTCACCACCTCCCGAGGAAGCCTGTTCCACTGAAGGACCACTCTTAACTGTTATGAAGTTCTTCCTAATGTTTAGACGGAAACTCTGTTGATTTAATTTCAACCTGTTAGTTCTGGTCTGACCTTCTGGGGTAACAGAAAACAACTCTGCACCATCCTCTATATGACAGCCCTTCAAGTATTTGAACATGGTTACCATATAACCTCTCAGTCTTCTCTCCAGGCTAAACATACTCAGCTCCTTCAAGCTTTCCTCTTAGGAATTGGGTTTTATACCCCACTTTTCTCTACCTTTAAGGAGTCTCAAAGCGGCTTACAATCGCCTTCCCTTCCTCTCCCCACAACAGACACCTTGTGAGGTAGGTGGGACTGAGAGAGTTCAGAGAGAACTGTGACTAACCCAAGGTCACCCAGAAGGCTTCATGTGTAGGAGTGGGGGAGGACCCTGTTCACCAGATTAGAGTCCGCTTTGATGGGAACAAGGAGCCGGGCTATCTAAGAAGTGGTCCCTGTCTTGTAGAATCCCCTTTCCAAAGATGCCAGACAGGTTAGCTTACCCCTGTGTGACTGTCAGGATGCTGTCAGGAGCCCCTAGATGTCAAAAAGCCAGTCCCCTGCAATAGCCTGGGCAGTTATGAAGGCTGTGGCAACTACATCCAAACAGCTTCCAGGGAACTGATGGAATGTTAAGGAGACAGTAGGAGGTCTGACTCTTGGAGAAAACCGATTACTTAGGCTCCTTTCACCTTGCCATTCTAAACTAGTTGTTATCCATTGTTGGCCCTATTCCAAATGAAGAGATATTTGGACAAAGGTGTCATAGAGCATATTTAAATCAATTTATGAGCTGTATCTGGAACGTTCTGCCCATTTCAAACTGTGCTGCTATTTCCCCCCACCATTTTTGCACAGTGTTCTATTTCGACTTTTTTAAAAAAATGTCCTGACTTTTGTGCTAGACCAACATAGCAATTCAGTCCTGTATTGCCAGCATTCAGCAAACCTCTGAATGATAGCAGTACAGCATTGGATTGCTATATTGGTCTAGTGCAGGGGTCTGCAAACTGCAGCTCCCGAGCCGCATGTGGCTCTTTGGCCCGTTGAGTGTGGCTCTCCGAACTTGGTTCGGAACCCCTGCTCTTGCGCCCGCTCGCGCCGGCAGCCGGGCTGCGGAGCTGGCGCGCCTGAGAGAGAGATAGAGAATGGCCGGGTCCCCCTTTCTCTTGCCCTCAATGGTTGGGAGGCTAAGCCTCCCCTCCAGCCATGCGATTGCTGGGTGGGCGGCTCGGCGGTTCCTGGCCCCCCCGCCTATCAGCTGTTGGGCGGGGCGGGCTTCCTTTGGTAGACCTGGCCTCCGGCTGAGTCCCCTTGGGAGGCCATGTCTACCCGCTGGCTTTCTTGGCGGTAGACCTGGACTCCGAGGAGGGGGAAAAGTCCCCCTTTAGAGGCCAGGTCTACCAATTGGCTTCTATGGGCCTCTGGAGGCCGGGTCTACTGCCAAGAAAGCCAGTGGGTAGACCTGGCCTCCCAATGGGACTCAGCCGGAGGCCAGGTCTACCAATAGGCTTTTATGGCGGTAGACCAGGCCTCCAGACAAGGACTCCGGACGGGGAGGGGGAAATGGCAGGGACTTACAATTTAATTTTTATCAATAAATAAGATCACTATTAAGTATGATATCAAGTTTTATTCAGTGTACCTATAGTTTAATTAAGACTTAAAACTTTAATTAAAGTTTGTTAAGTTAATAAACAGTGTACCTACCTACCGTATATACTCGCATATAAGCCGAGTTTTTCAGCCCAAAAAAAGGGCTGAAAAAGCCGAACTCGGCTTATACGCGGGTCAACACGGTAGGGGAGGGGAGGGAGGGGAGAGGAGGGAGGGGAGAACTTACCATTCTCACCACCGCTGCCGGGCCCGCGAGGGTTCCTCCGGCCGGCAGGGGCCTCTGCAGGGCCGGCAAGGCCGCCCCGCCCCCGCGAGGGTTCCTCCGGCCGGCAGCGGCCGGCAGGGGCCTTCTGCAGGGCTGGCAAGGCCGCCCCGCCCCCGGCCCCGCGAGGGTTCCTCCGGCCGGCAGCGGCCAGCAGGGGCCTTCTGCAGGGCCGGCAAGGCCGCCCCGCCCCCGCCGCCGGCCGTGCGAGGGTTCCTCCGGCCGGCAGCGGCCGGCAGGGGCCTTCTGCAGGGCCGGCAAGGCCGCCCCGCCCCCGCCGCCGGCCGTGCGAGGGTTCCTCCGGCCGGCAGCGGCTGGCAGGGGCCTTCTGCAGGGCCGGCAAGGCCGCCCCGCCCCCGCCGCCGGCCTTGCGAGGGTTCCTCCGGCCGGCAGGGGCCTTCTGCAGGGCTGGGAAGGCTGCGCCGCTGCTGCCGCCGCTGACTCTCCTGGTGAGTAGGGGGTTCAGGGGCTCTTCCCCCTCCCCCCCTTGAATGGCACTGGGGTCGGGGTGGGTTGGGGTGGGTTGGGAGGTCCCGGGAGGCCGGCGGGAGGGCGACCTGGGGCAGGGGCAAGATCTTCCCTGCGCTCTAAAATGGCGGCCGCCATTTTAGAGCGCAGCTTTACCAGAAAAGGGAATTTCTTATTGACCCTCGGCTTATACGCGGGTCAATAAGAAATTCCCTTTTCTGGCCTCAAGTTTGGGGGGGTCGGCTTATACTCGGGTCGGCTTATACCCGAGTATATACGGTATATAGTTTAAGTTTTAAAAATTTGGCTCTCAAAAGAAATCTCAATCGTTGTACTGTTGATATTTGGCTCATTTGACTAATGAGTTTGCCGACCCATGGTCTAGTGCTATAGCACAAACATTAGAATGTTAGGGGGGGAAAGCTCAAAAAGAATCCAGTGTGGAAAAGGGCAGGGGGAAAAGCAGTACTTTCAGAAGCACTTCAGGCATTTCAAACACCACACTACAGCGAAACACACTACCTGAAAACAGAAGAAAGCAGTTATAAAAAAAAACAGCCACTCAGCCTTGCTTTGCAAATGGGACACAAGTGGCTTTGTATTAAAAGGTTTTAAAAAATCCGTTAGCAGCCAGGAGTCAAAATGCATCATAAAGTCTGTTTGAAAGCGGCCTTAGTGAAATCAGGTGTCTGATAGTTCCCAAAGTCAGCTCCCAAACAGTTCTGATTCAAAGTATTTCTATTATTTATGAATAGGCATTTTTTAGGTCAAATATTTGTCACAAAATTTCTTCTTCACATTCCTAGTGAAAGGGTCACTAAAGATATGAAAAGGGTTATTGGAGAAGTATAGTGATTGCCATAAAAGTGAATTAATTCTTCACATCGTTGTTAACTGCAGAAGATATCAAAGACTGAGCTTTTTTAAAAAGAGTATCAGAAAGACTATGTCAAAGAAAAACATCAGGTGATGAAGACTGAGGGCTAATTGACAAATTAACAAGAGTCGATTTGAATGGCATGCAACTGAAATGTCTTAACTCAAAGACTTCCCATTCAATCCCATTAGCCTCCAGCATAAATTGGCAGAAAGTAGTGTTAGAGCTATAATTATTAAACAGGAAAAAGCAAACCTTGCTGAGAAGAATCATCATGGCTTTTTCAAGGAGTCCTATCTCACAAACATTTTGGAAATCTTTGAGAGTGTCAGCAAGCATGTGGAGAGGGGTACCATTGAATACCACTTGTTGTAAAAGGCAAACAAGTTGGTTTCAGCCTCCTAACAGTGTAGAAAGAGGCTATTTGACAACCTAGTCAATGGTTGCTCTAGCAATGTGTGTTTGCTTCTGTTCTCTTGTTTTATTTGCTCCGCTTGCCTAGATTTTAACTTCTTTCTTGCTATTAATTATTGATTGACTCTCCTGGTGAGATGTTTCAGTCCATCCTGTTCTGTTGGTTCTGACTTTGGCTTGCATAGGCCCAGTCCTGGGCCAAATGAAACAAAATTTCCATTTAACTGGATAGTGTGGGACTTAAAGCCCCCCCCCCCCCTTGTTGAAGTTTCTAGCATGCAAGGGGCACAGAGGTAAACAGCACCAAGGCAGGCTATTCAAGGGTGTTATGTGAGTTATGGAGATCATATCAATTGCATGAATTCATGCAACCTACCTACTTTCTCTCTCTCTCTCTCTGTGTGTGTGTGTGTGTGTGTGTGTGTGTCTGTGTGTGTGTGTATTTCGGGGACCCTATTCTTTACAGGTTTTTTTTTTTAATTTGAAAATAAAATAGATGGGAAAGGATCAGAAATAAAGCAAAGGTCTAACACAAGGATCAATGAATAATTTACAGGCCATGGGCTTTGAGGTGCATCAGGTCAGCACAAATAATGCATTATGAAAAAGGAATTTTGGTTTGCTTTTAAATATGCCTGCCACAGCAGCTTAAAATAAAAGAGTTTTGTCCCATCTAAGAAAACATCAATTTGCTAGTCACTGCTTCATGTATCAACGAGCATTCTGTGAAAATATCAATATCATTGGTTAATATAAATGAAATTAATTTTTAAAGCTGGGCTAAAGGTTGACATCTGAAAAATTGCATTACTTTGCAGAAGAGAAATTTCTGTCTTCTAGTGAAATTTCAGGTCAAGAGGGCAAGTAATTTTCACAATCTTCAATGGGAACCAGTGAAATATGAACTTCATTGTCACCTAGCCCCAAAGCGATAAGATAAAATGAGCTGATACATCATTTGCTGTGGTTTTATCATCTCTTGCAGTAATTGGAAGAGAAAACAAGAGCTTCTTTCCCAAATTGTCTAGCCTCCTTACTGAGATCTAACCATTTTAGTCTGATCGATGCAAAGGTCACATAACATTTATTTATTTATTTATAATTCTTTGTGCTTGCTAAAGTGTCTAGTGAAACATTAAAATAATGAATATGTTTAATTGAGTTTCTCACCCATGAAAGAAATGAATGAGATTTTTTATTATTCTGCAGAAGCTATAAAGGGCAAGAGAAAATTAGGATACAGAATTCAGTAGCTGTGTGAATAAGCATTTGACAATTAAATATTGATTGAAATAAAACTGTATACCTGATGTATCTTTTTTCATTTTAACACCGGATTCTTGCTCTATGTTAGATTAATTTAAGTGCCTTTAAGGCAAGACTTCCTTTTACAAAGAAATTTGCACACCTTATGGCTCGTTTATGCAATTCAGTGTAAATGCCACATACATTAAAATAAAACTGTAATATTGTTTTCACAGGATAAATATCTTGGTGCTGACTGTCAGATTTTAATGAGAAAATTCTGGTTCAGCCCAAATTCTTTCCCTTCCTATTCCAGTCTGAGAAACAGTGACATTACAAACAAAGGTTAGGGCTGCTATCCTAACAACACTTACCTGTGAGTAAGCACAATTGAATAAAATGGGGCTTCTGAGTAAATCTGTTCAGGATTGCTGCCTACATGTGCTATGGTGGTACAACCAACAATGCAGTGTATGTCTAATTCAAACACTGATAAGCATTAGCGCTTTTATTCTCTGGAGCTGTAAAACCTGGTTCTAGTAAAAAAGAAAATGTTAGTAGCCATATTGGTCCAAATGCTGAAACCCAAATCCATGCCATGCTTTTGATTAAGGACAATCAACATAATACAACACATTGTGCAGAGTTTCTAGTTTCTCATCAGGCTCAATACAAAAGGGGAGGGGGATATCTTACAGGTCATGCTGCAAAGGCTTCTCTGTTTGCATAGGATGCTTACCAGACTTCAGTGGGCACCGGGTGACTGACATCAGATATGCACACTGGCATGCTGGGAAAAAGAAAACAAAAATAGAAGCCATCCAGTTGTGTTTTAAACTGGGTAGCTTCCATTTTTTTTCTTCTTCCAGGGAATTTCTTCTTCTTATCAGGAATATGTAAACTTTCAGTTTCAGAAGTTACATTTCTTCAGTTTATTTATTTACTTCAATTATATCCCACCTTTCTTCCCAATGGGGACCCAAAGCTGTTTACATCATTCCCCCTCCTCTGTTTTGTCCTCCTTTTGTTTTGCCTTCCCAACAACTGTGGGAGGTAGGTTAGGCTGAGAGTGTGTGACTGGGCCAATGTCCCCCAGCAAACTTTCATGGCAGAGTGGGGATTCAAACCTGGATTTCCCAACACTTTCCCAACATTATTCCATGCTGGCTATATAATAAGAAATCCAATATGCATTGTTTGCTGTGTAAAGCTGATAAGTATTTATTTTCTTATCTAGTTCTACAGCCAAACAGTCTCAATGAAGATTCAATTCCCTATGGATTAATTGCATGCCCCAATTATTATTAATATTATCATTTACTAGATTTATATCCCGCCCTATCCCAGCCATGGCTGGACTAGATTATTAAGAGATTAGATGAAAAAGATAGAGAAATCTTACTTTGATCTTTTTTGGTTGAGTGTTGTGGAGAACATAGGATCTTAAACAGATTTTGAAGGAGCCTCACTATAATCTTACAACACCAATATCGGCTCTGCCAATAAACAACAAAAAAAGCCTTTTTGCGGCTTTTTTTTTTGTTAAACGGGGCCTTTCGCCCCATAGAGAACAGCGAGGCTGTGCCTGCTAAAAAGCAGGCGCAGCAATGCTGTTCTCGGCGCTGGTGCAATGGGGCGAAAGGGAACAGGCGGCTCCTTCCCCGCCCTGGGAATGCCCCCCCCCACGCCGGCACTGCAAGTCTCCGCTGTGGTCTGTGCCAGTGGAGGAGCGGTGCGCAGCTGCGTGGTGCTCAGGCGCTGACGGAACTGCCCTCACCATCAGCGTAAGTGTGTCTTGTGCCGTGATTAGACTCACGCTGGCGGTGAGGTCACGCCTCCTCCTAACAAGATTCGGCCAAATTCTCAGGAATTGGCTTTCAGGCTGAGAGTGTGTGACTAGTTCAAGGTCATCCAACGAGCTTCCATGGCAGAGAGGGGATTCAAATCTGAGTGTTCCGGATCCTAGTCCAAGAACAGGAGGGATTCAGGTTGAAACACCACTATGAGAAAAGGCTCACTGGGTGAGAGTGGGCCAATCACGCTACCGGAGCCAACATACCTTACATGGCTTTTGAGAGAATAAAAAAAGTGGGTGGGTATGCCACGAGTTCCTTGGAAGAAAGGTGGAATAAAAATCTAATGAATAAATAATATTCTGACACTTCCATGCAACTGGCTTCCTTCTGGGTAAATGCAGCCTTCATTACTTTAAAAATACTTCTCTGTCTTGTATCTGTACTTGGATGTGAGGTTATGCCTTTCATGGAGCTAGAATTAGTTATTTGTTCTGTTGGCCCTCCCTTAGTCAAAGAAACACTGACTGGTGTTTAAAATGCAAAAGAACAGGTAGCTTTTAAGAGGCGAGGTTACATGGCTGATGAAGAGTGTTTTGATGTTAAAGCTAAATTATTTAATCTGAAGATGAACATTTCAAATCTGTGAAGGGAACACAGGGAGTTTCAAATATTACTACTTTAAAAAATACTTTACTGTTGATTGTTGGATGAAAATGTATACCCGATTAATGAAGAAAGAGTAAGGTAAGGTTTTCCAAGATATCCTAAGTAGCATGCACTAAAGGAAGCCAAGTGTGTTCGGTGTCTTTCAAACTAACACAGTTGGTGCTATAACAGCAGAGCAATGGTAATGATGCAGTTGCCATAGCAACCGGTTCATTGGAGGGCTAGACCTCTGTCTAGGGTGCTGTCAGTATGTGTAGAGTTTCTGAGAAGAGAAAGTCCCAAAGAAGGTCTGCTTTCACCTAATCCAGTTTTAATTGAACTCCAGAGACTTTGAAGTGAATCTACAGACCGGGCAGATACTATTCCAACAGCTTCAGGTAGGCCTCAGCTGCATCTGAACTGATAACTTCATCTAGTTAATGCTTCAGAAATGGTTTGGTGCTTGCTAGAATTTTTGTAGTTTATATTCAAGGTTCTAATGGAAGCCCAGTTCAACAATTCTTAATAATTGTTATTCTTTTTTTACAGTTTCACTCATACAAATGATTTGACAAGCTGAGCTAAGAGTAGTTCCCCAATATTTAGATACCGTATATACCCATGTATAAGCCGACCCGCGTATAAGCCGAGGTGCCTAATTTCTCCCCAAAAATGGGGAAAAATTAGGCACCCGCGTATAAGCCGAGGGTCGGCTTATAACCCCTCCCCCCCCGCAGGCTTACCTGACAGGGCTCTCCAGCGACGAGGGTCCGGCGGCGGCGCGGCCCGGGGGGGCCTGGGCAGCCTTCCTGCGGCTGCAGGAGGCTGCCCCAGGCCGCTCCCGGCGGGAGGAAGCGGTGGCGAGGCCCAGGGGGACCCGGAGCAGCCTTCCTGCGGCTGCAGGAGGCTGCCCAAGGCCCCTCCCGCCCGAAAAAAATGGCGGCGGGGGGCGGGGGGGCCTTGGGCAGCCATCCTGTGGCTGCAGGAGGCTGCCCAAGGCCCCTCCCGCCTGAAAAAAATGGCGGGGGGGCCTTGGGCAGCCATCCTGCGGCTGCAGGAGGCTGCCCAAGGCCCCTCCCGCCCGAAAAAAATGGCGGCAGGGGCAGGGGGGCCTTGGGCAGTCTCCTGCAGCCGCAGGATGGCTGCCCAAGGCCCCTCCCGCTCAGGAAAAATGGCGGCGGGGGCTGGGGGGCCTTGGGCAGCCTCCTGCAGCCGCAGGATGGCTGCCCAAGGCCCCTCCCGCCCGGGAAAAATGGCGGCGGGGGCCGGGGGGGCTGGGGCAGCCATCCTGCGGCTGCAGGAGGCTGCCCCAGGCCGCTCCCGGCGGCAGGAAGCGGCACGGGCCCGGCGGCGGCGGTGGTAAGTTTCCTCCCTCCCTCCTCCCTCCTCCCTCCCTCCCCCCGTATTGTCCCGCGTATAAGCCGAGGCCGGCTTTTTCAGCCCATTTTTGGGGCTGAAAAACTCGGCTTATACGCGAGTATATACGGTATATGCTTGAGAGGCTTCTGTATATGTTTTTTCTGGATTATTGGAAAAAAGAATGGAAATGGCTGATAGTCAAGAGGTGACTGATAGTCAAGAAATGTGGGTTTTATTTGTTCAGAGTATTTCCTGTAAAATTTGGCACCCTGGTGTTGAGATTAGACTATTCAGAAGATTCGTGCTTTGTATGCCCCCGTGAGTTCTGTGTGTTCCTATCTGTAGAAGTTAAGAGTGTGGCTACTAGACAGGCTCTAGCCATTACTGACAGGGTCTTCCCTGCTGTGGTGTTTTGCTTTAGAATGTCGTCTCCATATCCCTTTGGCTGGCTGTGCATCTGCTAATTTTTAGGATCCAGTATAACATATTTTTATTTTTCAAGCATGTGTGGTCTCTCAACAGTGATTTTATTTTTATTTATTTAGATCTTTTTAAGATTAACTTTCTGTTAAACTTTTTTCAAGACATAGGGTTGCCTGGAACCCCTGGAGTACTTTGGGGGGGGGGCAGGCATGAAGGAAAGGATGTCATAGTTGTGTTGATGTCTGGAACCTAGAAGGGTCATCACCAATGTTTTAGGATTTCACCTAGTCTGTATGGTAAAATTGGGAAGATTCCTAGAGTGTTGCTGGGAGTGTTGCTCCTGACTGCAGCTGACAGTTCTAATTACATTGCAAATATAAAATACAGTAAGTAAGTACATTTAAAATAGGAATAAAAATGTGCATGAAATAGCTTCCAGAAGGTTTACCACTTCTACCACCTCCTTGGAACCAGATGCAAATGAGAGAGAGAGAGTTGAGTATTGTCATACCAATATCCAAGAGTTTCCCAGTTCCACATTTTGAAAACTGCCCTCCAGGAAGGGTTGGAGCCACTACATTCCTACTAGGCAATCTCGTCTGGGACGTCTACAGAAACAACAGGAACAGGAAGGCTCAGTAGACTGCCATAGATCATCTATCAAGGCAATCAATGTAATTTCTGTACTAAGCTCAGGACAGAAGCCAGATTTAAAATGACCTAGATAATCATCTAGAAATGTGTTGTGCTGAGGAGTCACCATTTCCCCCAGATTCTTCATTTATTTATTTAAGTAATACTCTGTTGCAGCGCTAAGGGGTGTTCCCAAGCCGAAAGGGGTTTGGGAGCTGCCCCTTAGCACTGCGGGACAGCCCCATGAAACTCAATGGACAAGTTTCACAGCTTTAAAAACATTTTTCCCCATCCAGGAATCCTCACGGGAGGCGGCGTGGCTATGCTGTTCCCAGCCATGACCTAACTGCCCCCCCTTCAGGAATGGGCTGCTCAGATCTCTTGTCAATTTGAGATGACATAATTGTAACATGTTATTCCTTGCTAAATTCAGAGGTTATGCTGACTTCTTAAATAGACTTTCATGGACAAAGCAATATTTAACCTTTAGAAATTTGTTTCAGCAATTCATTAAGCCAGCCTTAATTTTGTTCAAAACTGATTTTATGGCAGGCCTTATTTTTTAATGTTCTACATTATGTTGAAATGAAGCAGTAATTACTCCTGAATATGTGTTTGATAAATCTAGTATCTATAGTACCAAAGAATATTGTATCTAAGTAGATATAACTAAATAAGATTTGATAGTGTGGTAGGAATTGTCAAATCCACAAGTTTTTGTAGTGGTAGACACTGTGTAGCAGAGATGCAACATGTTTGTAAACCCCTTGAGGTCACCTGGTGCATGTGTGGTTGAATAACATGTATGTTGGGTACCCCGTCCATTTGCAAGTATCTACTTTGTGCTTACAAATTTCTAACATATATATTTAATAGTGAACCACTTGAGAACATGCAACATTAATTTGGATCAATTGAAAAGCAGAAACAGTTAAAAAATCTAAAATAAGCTTATTATAAGGCTTGTAACTCTGAGTATGGTGAAAGTTTACATCATTTGTGATTTTTTTTTAGATGTTGGTTGTTTTGTCTTTTGTCAAGCATATTCAGAGGCTGATATCCAGTTTGTAGTCATATAGCTGTATTCCTCATGTAGCCTGATGGGTTTATGTTGTAAATACAACCTGAACACTGGTTATCCAAAATAATTGGTATGTTCCTGGGCCTTTAAGAGGAAGTGATCATATGCTAAGTTTAGTATACTTTACAATAAAATTTCTTAAACTGGGAGCTCATGCATTTATTCCTAGTTAACTCCCCCTCGGTGATCCCAGAGTTCATGAGGATGAGCTTCTGACTGGACCATCTTACTCTGTTCTGACGTTCTAAATAAAGAGAGCCTAAAAGAAAAAAAAAGAAAAAAACAAGGAACAGGACATGAGTATTTGCAGTGTGCTAGATTCACAAAGGGGGGGAGTTGTGTTTTGTTTTGTTTTTAAAGTTAAAAGTTACCTTTCCACTTCTGTCTTTTTGTTAGATACTTGCTTATACCGAAGGACTGCACGGAAAATGGTTGTTCTCAGAGATTCGATCAATCTTTTCTCGCCGATATCTCTTACAAAACACAGCATTGGAAATCTTTATGGCAAACAGAGGTACTGAGAATGGGGTTTTAGACCTTGAACTATATAGTTACTTAGTACCATCCTGCATTAGATGTATTATATTTTGCTAATTTTTACAACTTTGTGAATTATGTTTAAATTGGATAATTATCTAACTATATATAATATTTTGTCCAAAATTTAAATTTAGTTTTAATTAAATTAAAGTATGATTTTAATTCTGCAACTGTTTTTTTGCATTATTTATTGTTCTTTCTGCTTGCACTGTTATGTGTGCTTATAGTACAATTGTTAATTTGATATAGTTGTTTTTGATTGTACTGTTGAATTTTTGGGTTGTTAGCTTGCTAGTTTTTATCATTAGTTTATTTTAGAGTTTGTAATGTTGAAAACGCCCTGACCAGGATGGCCCAGGCTAACCTGATCTCGTCAGATCTCGGCTGCTAAGCAGGGTTGACCCTGGTTAATACTTAGATGGGAGACAACCAAGGATGTCCAGGGTTTCTGTGCAGAGGTGGGCAATGGCAAACCATCTCTTGTCTCTTGCCTTGAAAACCCTACGGGGTCAGCTGCTATTTGACAGCACTTTACACCACAATGTTGTAAGCTGCCTTGTGAATCTCAGTGCAGGACAGTAATGTGTTAAGTTTAAAAGAATATTGTGGCAAAAAGGCAAGAGACATCCACTTCCCTAACTACCAAACTGGTGAATGTGTTCTAGTTTCTGGTTGTGGAAAATGTCCCACCAGAACAGCATGTACTATTGAAATGTTAGAAATAGAGAGAAGCATCTATAGGCGAAATTGGAGGAGGGGACATTCTACCTTATTTCACGCCCATCCAAACAGTCCCCCAAACAACTTGGTTTGGGAGTGTAGACAGCTGGCTCACAGCAGCTGCATGCCATCTAGGTGAAGTCGTTCTCCTTTTGCTCCACTAGTATTTAAGGCCTTGGTGTGCCCAGAGGAATTATCCAAAGGGCTCTTGCCCTTTTTTTTTACATTTCTCCTGACCATCTCTGCATTGCAAAGACATAGTTTTGTCTGCAATAAAGACATAGTTTTGTCTTTATGAATAAGGAAAGGGGACATCGAAATAAACTTCTATTGAATAGATTTATTTCCTTCCTTGTGATGGAATGGTACTTTTTTTTTTTCAAAGGAGAATATGTGGTAGTCTCATTTGCCAGGCAGGTGGTTACATTTAACTAATTTATTATTGCTTTTACTAGGTTTTTGTTTTCCCAGAGATCACTCTCATGAACCTTCTACAAAATTCAAATTTGTCTTGAGTGAATCTCCCTTCAGTGTTTCAAAAACTGAAGAGAAAAGTAATGCTCCTGGATAGCTTTAGCCTTCACTGTCCAGGGATTTGACAGGAAAATGGCAATCCCTAGCTCAGTCATGAAGGTGAAGCACTGAGTATCTTTTCATTGCAGGGATGGAAGGAGGAAGGAATTCCTCTCAGCTAGCAGCTCTTTCTGCTGAACTGAGCAACAGGTTCAGGAAGAAAGGAAAAATGCTTTCATCCATGCTAAATGAAGCAATAACATGTATTTAAGGGCCAAATTATATGTGACAGTGTCCTCGTGGCCACCATGAGGACAACACTGCCATTTTGAAGTAACAATGCATCAGGCTGAGGTGCTCTCCCTCCCCCCCCCCGACTTATCAAGTGCCAAAATGGTCACACACCTCTGTAGCGCTTTCAACATTTGAAAAGGAGTGCTGGGGGGGGGGCAAGAGCATTGTACTCACTTGTGCCATTTTTAAATGGCTTTTAAATGGTGTTGGTGTCCTTATGAAAGCCACAAGGACACAATCATGTCTAGTTTGGCCATTAGAGGCAGTGTAGAAGACTGATGCCTCCTTGATTTCTGCTGTGGGATGCTGCACAGATTTCCTTCCTGGCAAGTTTTGATGGTGTCAAGGAAAAACTGATCACAGATAGAAAACTGTGATGAATTTCTGATAGATGCATGTAAACATTTTGATTTAACAGCTCTCTGAATTATTTTGGCTTGTCAGCATGGCTAGAAAAACTGAACAGCTGAGTAAACTGAAGAAGTTTTACTTGAAGTCTTAGTGGGGAAGAACCCTGGAGTCTTTCAGAAACACAATTTTGCACCATATTGTTATAACAATAAACAGCATAAAATAAAGAATAGATGTCCCTTAAGTCAACCCCTTAGTTTGCATATCTGCTGTCCTAACTCTAATAGTAGCTAGTGAAACTTTTCTAATGTCAATTTGAGTTACTGGATAATGTTTAAATGGCATTGTAATCAGGATATCGTGTAGAGATGTGTGCAATTCATTTCCAGAGTTCAGTCTTTTGATTTATAAAGGACAGTAAATAATGCCTCCAATTTTTTTCCGCAGTTGCTGTCATGTTCAACTTCCCAGATGCTGCAACGGTAAAAAAAGTAGTCAATTGCCTACCTCGTGTGGGAATTGGCACCAGTTTTGGGCTGCCACAGACGAGGTATGACCAGGCATAAAGTTCTAGGGGAACATTTTTAAAGGAAGGTAGTGCTTTGAGTAAACATTGGTTTTTACTGTTTTAATTGTGAGGTGCCTTCAGCAGTTCCGGATAGATGGCATACAAATTTTCTAAATAAAATTAATTTGAAGACAAGCAGGGAAGTGGGGGAGAAAAGACAGAATAGTCTTTATTGCCTTCTTATAACAGAATAATTCTCTATTTTCTGTTTTTTCAGAATATACCATGTAGATACAATTGGCTTCTATCTTAAATTTAGTGGATGGATTCAGAGTTCCCTTTACACTCACAGTAGGCACTAATGCTAGTAAAAGAGGGAGAGAGTGATTTTCACTGATTCCCCTCTCTTACTGCACCTATGATATTCCGGGGATTCACTGAGCTATTAGGACACAATTGTGGGGGGGGGGGCATGTACAACTGTAATGGGAGGGGAGAAAGTTACAATTTTTGCATTGCAGCTTCCCTTATATTGCATAGGATCCAAGCAACCATCCACTGTGAACAAGAAATGAATAAAATAATTGTGCTATTATCAGAAAACATGATTGTTGTAAAATGTGAAAAAACTAGAATAGAATAGACAGTCACCAAATAAAAATTGTGATCACAAAATGAAAGTTGAAATGAGAAGGCACATATTGTTTTCCGAAAGGAGTATATGTGTTATAGAGATGAAGGAGCACAAAATGAGGCAAAGAGAGAAACTCTGATTTTATGTCCCACATGTGTCAGAAACTGTACATAATGCCCCATGAATCAGAAATTCTGATGGAAAAAGAAAATAAAGAGTTGGCTCTATGAGCTCTGATACAAGTTTGTGATTGACAATGAAGAGCAATAGATAGGTGACTCAGTACTGGTACTATTACAGAAATACTAATTAATGCAATAAAACACTAGTTCACATTGGACGCATATTTCCCTACATGTTTTCTTTCTATGAACAGAATCAACGACAAATCTCAATTTAAACAGGCTGTAAATGAATGTATGCTCTTCTCCATGACCATAGTAGCACAGAGTTCATATGATCCCATACATGTGAGGGATCACATGGAAAAATGAACTCACCAGTTTGTACATGTGAAATGCTCTGTAGACACCATAAGTTAAGCATTACATTTGCTTAAATGTAAATAAAATTATATATGGTGGGAAACAACTTAGTTAAAAGTGGGTGTTGGAGTATCTGATAATACCTTACACAGCATATTTTATCTTTCAGGCGCATTTCTCTGGCCAGTCCACGTCAAATTTTTAAAGCTTCAAATATGACCCAGCGATGGCAGCACAGAGAAATTTCAAACTTTGAATATCTCATGTTTCTAAATACTATAGCAGGTAATGATATAGATACTTCAGAAGAAATAATACTGTATAAGCAAATATTCATTTTGGATCCCCCCCCCAACACAGTACTGTTCTCTCTCTTTTTAAAATAAATGCTTATCTACAACTGCTTATTAATGTTTTTGAAGTCGGGCAGCCCAATCCTAACGGGAGAGGTGAATCATTTCAGGAGGCGGCATGACGCCAGCGTTAGTACCATTTGTGCTGGCTAAACTGGTACTAACACCAAGGCAGGGCCACCTACACCGGCTCCAAGGAACAACACAGGAGTGCGAGCCATGGGCACTGGCGCAGCCTTGCCAGAAGCGTTTTCCCAGCGCAAGGGCTCGTGCAGCATCAAAGGGGGTGTTCCCAGGGGCGGAGCTAGTTTAGGTCAGCTCCCAAAGGCATAGCCCTGTGAAACCCTATGGAGGAGTTTCTTGGGGTTTTGTTAAAATTACCTTTTTGCCTTCCTTTTTTGGGCTGGTAATAATAATAATATTATAATAAACTTTTATTTATATCCCACTCTCCCCCCGGCAATGCCAGGCTCAGAGTGGCTCACATCATGATTAAAATACGATACAATAAAATACATAATATAATATGATAAAAAATATGTTTAGTTATAACAACGCTGAAATTTTTGCTCAATAGCGAATTCAAGGTGCCAAAGTAGTTCCCAGCAGAGAAAGATGTTTTTGCGGCTGTACCCAGGCGCTTCTTAACCCCCCCCTTAGGATTGCGCAGTGAATATCCTAAAACATATTTAACATCAGTAATTCCTATGCATTCAGTTTGTATATATTTTGTTGTAGTGCCTACTGCTGCTTGACCTTTCTTTTGTGGTCTGGTAAAACAGTTGTTTTCCTTTGTTATCTTTTTCTTTCTTTCTGGAACAGCAGATGTATTGTGGCAGTAAAGAGAACTGAACGTCTTGTGGCACCTCAAAGACTAATAAATTGATTGTGCCGAGATGTTTTGCAGATTGAAGATTGCTGGTGTCTGAAAATTCTTGCCACTGTAATTCATGCGTTGGGACTTTGTTTTGCTTATTTTTTAAATTTAATTCAATTTATACCCCACTCTCAATTTTTGTAATCCTTTTCCGATTTTAAGCTTATTATCATCTTTGTGGTGCTCCTTTGAATCTTAGACAGCTGCCTCACAATTGGTGACCAAAATAAACAAATGATTGAGCTGACCTATAAGTTGCTTACATGTGTTCCAGTCCTTGTATGAAATCTGATGTCCTTTGTAAGCATTCCTGGCCTTTGCATAGGCAGCATCAACATTATAGAATCACTTAGAAGAATCTGCTGTTTCGTTCTTGAAAGCATTCCATCTAATTGTAATCTGGAATGCTAGGAAAGATAAGAAAACTGTAAATTTTGAATCTAGGGTTGCCAGCCTCCAGGTAGGGTCTGGAGATCTCCCAGAATGACAGCTAATCTTCAGATGACAGAGATCACTTCCCCTGGAGAAAATGGCCACTTTGGAGGGGCAGACTCTATGACATTATACCCTGCTGAGGTCCCTCCCTAGACCTCATTCTCCCGGACTCCACCTCCAAATCTCCAGGAATTTCCCTACCCAGAGTTGACAGCCCTAGTTGGATCCTATGAACTACGTGCAAAATGTGCTCATGCACACACATCTTTCCAGCCTACTTCTTTTCCCAGCAGTACCTTGTGACCCCCTGAAAGGGCATGGGAAGTTTGAAGGACAAACTTCCATGGGACCCAGGATTGCAGGAGGAGGGAGAATTAAGTAAAACCATCCCAATTTCCCTTGTCTTCCCATGGAAACATTTGTACCAGAAAAACAAGGGGGGGATAGAAAAAGAAGGGGGGAGTTCATCTGGTTTCTCTGCCTTTCTGTAGCCATTTGTGCTACATTGAATTTCGTCTAGGAGGCTCCCTCAATCCCCAATTAGGGATTTCTTGGGGGAAATAAGAAAAATTATCATCCTTGGGCTCATGGTTTGTATGACATATTATTAGATTATCTCATAATATCATATGATGAAGACATGAAATAGTATCAATATGATCATGAGTTCCTTTAACTCTGAATAAAGTATTTTTCTTGTTTACTAGGACGTACTTATAACGACTTAAACCAATACCCAGTATTTCCTTGGGTTATCACAAACTATGACTCAGAAGAATTGGACCTTACACTTCCCAGCAACTTCAGAGATTTATCAAAGGTATCGTTTTGCCTAGTGTGTTGTATCGAATCAAATATATGCTAAATCTGTATGCTGTATGTGCTTCTTTAGAGGCAAGTGCTGTCTGTTTGGCAGGTATGTGGTAGGAAGGAAATTATAATGGCATGTTTTAGACTGTAAAAATCTCCCTAAATCTTGGATTGAATTCAAAAGCTAGAACTGCGTACTTGCAGACTTGACATATTTCAGCTTGCTGCATTCTTTGCTGATGAAAGGGGAACACATGTATTTTTATATTTATTTATTCGGTAGATTTCTATGCCTCTTTCCCATCTAAATAAGGCACACAAGGTGACTCACAGTCTAAGAAAAAGTATAGAATAAACATAATCAATTCATTGATATAAAACCAGTATTAGAAAAATCTTAACATTTATGGGTCTGTAGGAGATATAAACAGAGAAAAGGAGCACCTTATTCCAAAGATGCTGTTTTTCTCCTAACACAATAGCAGTGGTTTCTAGAAGTGAGACCAGTTGCAATTGTACTTTAATGGTGGTGGTCTTCTCTGTTTTAAAAAAACTCTCCACAGTTGGTAAAGCTCCTAAACGCCATTTGACTTTCCTGTTCAACAGTGTTTAAATTTGGCCTCTGACCATTGGCAGGGCTTACTCAAGATGCTATAAAACTGGCTGCTGGACTAGATACACCCTCAGTGTGCTCCAACTACCTCTTTTTCTGAAGAGAGATGTGGGAAAGTAGAAATGTTTTATTTCAGTTTTACATTACCAACTAAAACACAGGTCTCAGAAAGAAGCAGGAAATACCAAGCTCAATTTGGAAAGATTTTTGGTTTCTGTTGTAAGAGTTTGCATTTTCCCAAGCTTAGGAAATGGAAAAAAAAAAAACCCAGGTGAGCTCACTGGGTTGGGTCCTGATTGGTAAAGAATGTGACAGAGGGAGCTCCTGGGCACTGGGAACTTCTTCCAGTAAAGAAAGTAAGGAAAATCTTGGACTGGGAAGGAAGCATGTTCAAAGTGGTCTCAGTTACCTAACATAATCTGGAGTACCAGAAGCAGTTCCCAGTGGTTTAGTCTTCAATCATGTGAGAAGAAAAATTAACTGAAAGGACTGAGGACTATTAATGCCTTAAGAATTTTTGGGTCAAGATACACTTTGATTAATTCTTGAGAGGTCCTGACTAACTGTCTAAAAGCCTTGGTGATAAGGTGGATCCATTTCTCTGTGAGATGTCACTGTGTTTCCAGTGAGTTATAAGAGCATCAGACTGGGTGGTGAACCCCTCTTGCATCCTCCCTTCTTGTCCTGGCCCTTTATGTTGCAAATGGCCCAACAGTGTGTTTATTGGTCTCATGTGAACATGATTGGCAAAGATGAAATTTTCATAGTTCTAAGATGGAGAGGAAATAGAAGGGCCAACCAAAATGAAGACTTAATGGCACTGGGACTGAAAACACATTACACAGAGTGAGTCAATACAATCAACAAGATGGGACATTCCATAAACAATGAAACAGGATTTGGGTTGTAGTCTAAAAAAAAAAATGAAACAACGCATAAGTATTACCATGTCACATTAAATGATGCAAAATTACACAGTGGGAGCCAACCCACAGCAACTATCGACAGTAGTACAGACCACAGTCCCCAATAATTTATCCAGGTAACTTTGTGAAGTCTTTTGTAACAGTGCTACCCTATTGCCTGTATAGAAAAGCCCTCTTGAATAATTCAGTTTTGCATAATGTGCAGAAAGCCAGGAGAGTGGGAGCTTTCCTGACTTCCTCAGGCAGGTCATTCCACAAGGTGGGGGCCACAGTGGAGAAGGCATGTGTATGGGCGGTTGTTTTCTTTACTCATTTGCAGGTTGGTACCTGCAGACAGCCTTGCTGGGATGAGCGAAGCTGTTGTGGTGAAGCATGAGCCCAGTACCTGATTGAGCCCAATACCTGATGGGCTGCTAGTGGAGTGACTGTAGAATGGGAGTAATATGCATGCTCCATCTGTGTGTGTGCCATCAAGTCACAGCTAACTTATGGTGACCCCATAGGGTTTTCAAGGCAAGAGACGTTTGGAGGTGGTTTGCCATTGCCTGCCTCTATGTGGGCTGAGAGAGTTCTGAGAGAACTGTGACTGGCCCAAGGTCACCCAGCAGGCTTCATGCGGAGGAGTGGTTAATCGAACCCATTTCTCCCGATTAGAGTCCACTCTATCTAGCTTCCAATAATACCTGAGCTGCGGCATTGTTAACCAACTGAAGTTTCTGAATTGATTTTGAGGGGAGACCAAAGTACAGTGCATTGCATTATTCTAGTCTTGATGTCATTGTGGCATGGATCTAGGTGGCCAGATCAGCCATATCAAGGTAAGGGGGCATTTTTTTGAGCTAGGCTGAGTTGGAAGAAAGCCTTTTTAGCAACTGCATTAACTTTCTTCTCCAGCAATAATGTTGGGACTAGTATAACCCCAAGGCTCTTAACTGTCAGCAAATGTCAGCTAAACCCTGTGAAAATTGGGAAGAATAATGAACTTCAAGATCTCCACCTTCCCAACCAGCATTATTTCTTTCTTTCCAGGGTTTCAATTTATTCACCCTTAACAATTTTACCATAGCAGCCAGGCAGCAGTTTGGGACCTCTACCGCAGCACCGTGAAATTAAGATAAGGATATACATAGCTATGTATCATCTGCATATTGATGACAGCCAACCCCAAAACTATGAATGATTTGGCCTAAGGGCTTTATATAAGATTTGAAGAGCATGTGGGATAGGATTGCACCCTGTGGAACCCACAGGATAGGTCCCATACTGATGATAAGTGGTCTCCAATGGCAATTCTTTGGATTCGGTCTGTGAGCAATGATTTGAACCAGTACAACCCCCGATGCCTGCTTCTCCTTCCAGGTGCCTCAACAAGGTGGCATGGTCCACTGTGTCAAAGGTAGCAGATGAATCCAGCAGGAGAAACCGGGAGGCATGATCTTTGTCTACATTTAGATGGAGGTTGTCAACTAAAGCCAGGAGAACTGTCTCTGTTCCATAGCCTTGTCTGAAACCAGACTGAAAAGGGTCTAGAGCAGATAACTTATCCAAAAAGACTTGGAGTTGTTCTGCTACTGCTCTGTCAATCAGACAGGACAATAATTGGCTACATCGTCTTTCTGTAGGGATGGGTTTTTAGTAGTGGACAGATAACCGCCTCTTTGAGTGGTTGAGTGAAAGTTCCCTGAGTTAGTGATTGGTTTATAAAAGAAACTAAGGATTCGTTGATGTTGTCTTTATGTGATTTTAGAAGTCAGGATGGGCAGGGATCCAGGGCACACATAGTCGCTTTCAATGATCCCAGGAGCTTGTCAACATCTGACATGGAAACTGGGTCACAGTGGTCCATACTAGAACAGGTGGTTATTTGGCAGTTCTTCTGGTGGACCTGTGTTACAGTCAGCATCTAAATCAAAGTGTATTCTTGATATTTTATCAAGAAAAAATAACAGCTAGTTGTCTGGTTTTGATACAATGAAGACTCAGTTTTAGGAGTCAGCAGATTCCGTATTACCTTAAACAATTGAAATGGTCATGAACTAGCTGATGCAGTAGTAACAGAGAAGTAACATTTCCTAGCTGCCATCACCACTGTTTCATAGGTCTTATAGTGAGCTCTATAACATGAGCTGTCAGATTCAGTATGAGTTCTCTGCCAGTGCTGTTCTAGACATTTCCCAGCCCTTTTCAGATCACCCAACTCAGTGGTAAACCAGGGGGCTGGATTTCGTCCCAAGGGTCAGAGAGGTGACTTGTTGATAGCTTCAGGGAACTTCAAATTCCACGCTTCTACTGCGACCTCAACAGAGCATGTGTTTAGAATCCTAAAATCCCCTAGAGCATTCTGGAATTCAGTAGGAGTCATAAGCCTCTGTGGGCAGACCATTTTAACCGGGGGCCCTGTTCTGCGGGGTGTTGGAGCCACACTGACCTTGGTTTTGAGTAAGTAGTGGTCAGACTGTGGTTCAGGACGGATCTCCAGCCCTGCAATCAAACCTTCCCTCAGAGATTCAGTGCAAAAGATTAGGTCCAAGGTGTGGCCTCTTTTCATGTGTTGGACCAATCACGATTGGAAGAGACCACATGCAGACAAAGAAGCTATAAAATCATGGACCAGCCTGGTTGAGGTGTCCTCAGCATGAATGTTGAAGTCCGCCAGAACAATGAGTCTGGGTGTCTCGAGCACTACATCTAAGACCACTTCTACTAATTCAGACAAGGTGCCTACTGTGTGGGCAACTTTTAAATGTTTTGCTCAACAACAGCATCCCTTCATGTCACCAGAATCTGCTTCCAACATTCTGCACAAATTTCCAAAACAGCTAATAAAGCTGTGTAGTGAGAGAACAGAACTTGTACGGTGCCTTAATATGTTGGAAGCTCTCAGCATCATGCTCTGTCTTAGAGCTGTTAATGTATCCGAAAACTTCCCAGTTACATTTTCACAACTTTCATCTGTGTGCTTTATTGTTTTGAAGTGTTTTGCCATTTCAAAATGGCCAGTTATCAATTATATATTTATTAAAACAACTATTGGTTGAAACTTTAAAATGCACTTTGATTTACAAGTTACCGTCTCACCCCTTCCCATTTGATTTGATAAGAAGATTTGGAGGCATTTTGTTGTAGCATCATTCACACAGGACTAAACAATTGAAATGAATTTTACTTTATCTTACTCTCAGTATGACAAATGCTGTTGACAAACTCTAGCAGAGCATTACCAGTGAAGGATTACATTCTGACCAGAGTGCTTATCTCTTAACTTAATAAGTGTGACATATTTTATTTATAAACAGTCCATATTTTATTTATATAATTCACAGCATATCCCATTGTCTTATTCCCATTAGGTCTCCTACTGTTGTCCAGTCAGCTTCTCCTTCATTTCATGCAATACATTGTGATGTATTTTTCGCACTAGCGCAAATGAGAATGTTGAGGAAAATACTTATCATCTATACAAATCCGTTTCCCGTTGGGTTTTGTTGATCTATGTTTCTGTGGCCAAGACTGTAATCTACCCTCATGAGAAGATTATTAAAAATGCCTTTAAGTCCTTAGCTACTATCATACCGAATGCATGTGCACATTATAATGTGCATATGGTCTCCACCATTTCCCTTTCATGTGACAATTGAAAATAATAACTTGTTGGCAATGGAATAACTGGGAGGGAAGGCAGCATGGTATAGCTTGATCTCTTCAGATCTCAGAAGCTAAGCAGAGTCAGTACTTGAAAGGGAGACCACCAAGGAAGAAGAAGAAGAGGAGGAGGAGGAGGAAGAAGAAGAGTTGGTTTTTATATGCCAACTTTCTCTACCTCTTAAGGAAGAATCAAACTGGCTTACAATCACCTTCCCTTCCCCTCCCCACAACAGGACACCCTGTGAGGTAGGTGGGGTTGAGAGAGCTCTAAGAGAGCTGTGAGTAGCCCAAGGTCACCCAGCTGGCTTCATGTGTAGGAGTGGGGAAACCAACCCAGTTCACCAGATTAGCGGCCGCCGCTCATGCGGAGGAGTGGGGAATCAAACGCGGTTCTCCAGATTAGAAGCCCAGTGCAGGAGACAAGTGGAGTAATTTTCAAAAATACACTGGGAAAGAGGAGTGAGAAAGATACTGAAAACAACACTGTGGTTTTGAAGTGTTACTGTGCAGTCAATTACATTTCCAATGGCCAGGCAGAAGTTCTGCTGTGCAGGAGCCCCACCAGGCCCTACTCACTTTCTAAAAACACTTGCTGGGTACTCAAAAAAGTGTTAGTGGGCACTATGGCACCTACAGGTGTTACACCGTGGACTCCTGTTTTAGACCAACGCCCAGTTTGACACAATAATTTTCAGATAAATTAAAAATGGAAGGGAGACAATCTCTAATCTGCAAGTAACTTTATTACCCTAACCAAGATACAGACTAGAAAATAAGAAATCAGTATAAAAGGCAAGCAATTATATAACAAAAACAATCAAAAAGTTACTTTTCACAAACCTATGGTGTAGTTTTGTTACTTTAAGCTGGATAACCAATTAAAGTTATGTTTACTCTTAATTGTATTCCTCCCCCTTTGCTAGTCCAGAGCAAACCAACCGGGAGAAAGGAGATAGTTAAGGGGTTACCCAAATTGGAACCAAAAAATGTGGAGGGATAAATGGGAATGGGACAGATGGCAGAAGGAAGGGACACCCTAACCAGTATGAAATGGGGAAGGGCTAGCAGACAGTAAGGCAAGCCAACCCTAAATGGGGAAAGAAGATGCTAAAAGGAAGCACATGGGTAAATAGGACATAAAGGATTAATCTCAGGAAGAGAAGCAGAATTTGAGAGAAAAAATCATACTGTGCCTGTTTTGACGAGGAAGAGTCCAAGGATTTCATGCTTATGGTGATGGAAGAACAAGCTACAAAAATGAAAGGCTTGTGATTCCTTTCTTATGCAACCAAATTTACCTGGGTGCCAATGGAGGGTGTCTGATATTGGCCCAGTTTTGTTTAGAACTTAGATCTGCACTGACATTAGACTAATACTTTATAACCTAGTTGCCCATGGTGAACTGGTTGGTGTATCCTTGGGATACTAACGATGCAAATTTAGAATCCAGGCTCTGAAGCAAACTATAGCTTAAGGGCCACTGGAATACGCATAGGTAATATACATAGGATAAGTGAGAATATTGACATGAATCTGCTGATAATGGCTAGGAGATGGGAAAATGGCTTTCCCTTGGTTTATGGTTATATCATTTGGGAAATGTCTTTGCAAAGGAAATTCCAATAACTCTGATTACTCATCCTGCAAGTTTGGGTTGTGATTTATGGCCAGAGAGGTGTGAAAAACTCTGAAGGTTCAAAGAAATTTTAGTCAATGCATTCTTGGTGTATCTGGGAATTAAAGCTACTCCCTGCCAGGACCACTTCTTATCAACTTTTGCTTTGAAGGAGAGTCTTCCCTTTTTTGTGCAAATAAATGCATTTTTCCTTACCCCCAACATCTTAAGGCCAAGAATTCTTGGAGTATATTTCCTGATCTCTTGACATTTTAAGACCACAATATTTTGGGACTGTCCTCCCACACCTCTTGTAAGCCAAAGGTCCTTCATGGTATACAATTTTTCTGGTCTCAGTGGGGGTTAGCAAGCTATACGATACATGATATACAATTACATCTGCACTGACAAATTATAATTTTGTTTGCAAAATCTTGATGACTCATCCATGGTGGGTGTTCTAGATGACTCTAGTTACACCTGATTCAGATATAGGAGTGCACTTGAAAAGACTGAGGTGTCTAGTTAGCTTTCCTATATCAGATCACTAATCTCCTGGCAAGATGTAGGCTTGAACAATATTTTTCATTTTGAGTATAGTACACAAGTAAAAATGTTTCTACAGAATCCTTCCATTTTATCTTTTTATTAAAACAAAACTATTTATATCTTTAACATTATTGAACTTAAAGAACACCATCCACTGATTCTACATAGATAATTAAAGGAGAAATCATTACATCATTCCTAAGCACTTAAGTTTACTCAAATGAAAGGTTTCACAGATCAAGGAGCATCTTCAAAGGAGATGCTACTAATCAGTTCAGACTCATATTTATGGGTTTTCAGAATTATCTTCTAAAAATAGCTAGTTGTCCTACTTAACAAAGGTGTACATTCTTGGCTAATTACCTTATAATCCAAACACCATACAAAGTTATCTAGCTAGTTAGCTGGCATTCATCTTTTTAAAATGTGTAAATATTAACACGGTTTTACTACTTTTAGTTATAACCAAGAATAACAAAAACAGTGAGACTAGTTGGGGACTAGTTGGGGAATGGACGTGGGAATAGCATCTCATGCTATTCTAGAGGGTCACCCAGGTCTCAGGAGTGGGTTTTAAGGGGCACAGGAAGCTGCAGCAAAAAGAGAGCAGCCAACTGTACAAAGTATGTAGATTCTTGAGCAAAGTTCGGCTTGTATCCTTTCTGACCCAAGCAGTTTCTCTCCTTGGGTCATGAGACCTGCTCAGATTGTGCTGATGGAAGAAAGGAGCAATTTCTCCTCCTTCCTACTCTCAACTTCAGCCTCCTGGCCCACATGGTTATTAATCGATGTGGGTCCCACAAAAAAGTACAGAAAGGAGTACTGTGGGGAGTAGAATGTGGGAATGATTCACGGCCATTAGTGCCTCCCTGTGATGGATCACAGGATCCAGCTTACTATGTTCCCCTTAAACGTGCCTTGGATGCAAAAGTATAGGCTGTATAATAGCTTATGCCTTATCCGTACTATAGCTTTAGGTGCTATATAGTTAATATAGTGCACTACCAATTACTCTCTCCCTCTCCCCCCAATTTCTTAAATGACTGACTACATAAATATCTAATGATAAAACATTGGTTTTATTATTTATAGATAGTGGAAATCAGCTTGAAATAATTTGGACAATATCCAAGGAGATCTCAGATGCCAGATACGATATGAGTAACACATCTGGTTGTCAGGAAATTGTGCCTTAGTGTTCTTGTCCTTATTTGTGGGTAGCAGGAGAAGATTAAAATATGCTGAACATTTCAAATGTGCTTACTTGGCATATTTAGTCACACTGGAGATTGCTTATCCAGAAAGTAAAATAATGCATGCACTAGCTCTCTGTGTATGTCCAGTTTAGAGTTCTCTCTCATGAGAGATTTTGGGTGTTGTAGAAATTGTTAGTAGTTCTCGAGGACTGGGATCCATTACTTGTACTACCAATCTAGCAACTGCTGCAGAAGAGAGAACATCCTATTCATTCTGATCTAGCTACATGGAGAGTTAAGGAGAAATTATTGTTCAGTGAAATTAGGGGCCAGAGGAACCACAGAATGTGGTCTTGAGAAGTAGTGGGTGGGGAATCTAAAGGGAGCCATAATGGTGCTATGAGGGGGGAGGTCTATAGGAAGGGTAGGAGATTTTGGGGGTGGAGATTTTGGAGGTGGAGCCTAAGGAGGGGAGGGTTTGGGAAGCGGAGGGACTTCAATGCCATAGAGTTCATCTCCCAAAGGGGTTATTTTCCCTAGGTAGACTGTTCTCTGTCACATGGAGATCAGTTGTAATAGTGACAGATCTCAACCCATCACCTGGAGGTTGGCAACCCTAAGGAAGGGGGATAATGCTTTGTATTCCAGTTCCTTGTAGAAGTTTAAAAATTATCATTTCTAAACTGTGTCAGTAATGGCCAACTGGTGACCACATTAGAGTTCCATCCTGATTTTTCTGCCTTGCTTCACGCTTGCTGTACATGAGGTTTAGAACTTCAGGAACTTCTTAACTCTCAAGTGTTTCAGAGTCCTATGGAGAGGTCTGTCATTTTCCCAATGGAAGGGACACTGTTCTTCTATGTGTGTGTGTATGGGGGGGGGGAGACTAGCTTCATGGTAGAGAACAGGTGACACTATGGCTTTATGTGCGAGCTGAGTAAAACTAAGAATATGTACTTTTTTCATTTTTTGTTTAAAGAACGACTTATTTTGCTACTATGTTTATTTTCAGTGTAATCAATATGCTAAAAGTCCATTTATTTCATAATGTGGTAATATACTGCTGTCTCAGTTTGTCTAATGCATATTTAAAAAATCTCATCAAACGAGTATTTCAGAAAGTGCTTTTAAAAATTCAAATCTAAAACTCTCCAACTTGAGCGTGTTTCTAAGCTATTAAATCAAATCATGAGTATGAAGTGATAACAGTAATAGCATTACACCATGTCTTCAATGTATATAGCACAATACCCATGGGTTTGATAAAAATGCTTATCAGAATCCATTGGTTATACTTGTCAGTTAGATAAAGCAGCAGCTGCAAACTAGTTGCTGGAACCATGAATAAGGCATTCTTAAAAGGTGATTCTTAAGGTGATTCTTAAAAGATCCAACCAAAGGTTGTTTATCTGTGTGTCTTTGCCACCAAGATAATATGAGAACAGTCTTTTCTGCATTCTTGGTAGGGTTGCCACGTCCCCCCTAGCCACCGACGGGGGATGTGGGGGTAGGGTTGCCAGATCCAGGTTGGGAAACTCCTGGAGATTCGGGGATGGAGCCTGGGGAGGACAGGGACATCAGTGGGATACAAGCCCATAGAATCTACCCTCAAAAGCATCCATTTTGTCTGGGGCAGGGGTCAGCAAACTCATTAGTCAAAAGAGCCAAATATCAACAGTACAACGATTGAGATTTCTTTTGAGAGCCAAATTTCTTAAGCTTAAGCTATATAGGTAGGTACACTGTTTATTAACTTAATAAACTTTAATTAAAGTTTTAAGTCTTAATTAAACTATAGGTACACTGAATAAAACTTGATATCATACTTAATAATGATCTTTTTTATTGATAAAATTAAATTGTAAGTCCCTGCCATTTCCCCCTCCCCGTCCGGAGTCCTCGTCTGGAGGCCTGGTCTACAGCCATAAAAGCCTATTGGTAGACCTGGCCTCCGGCTGAGTCCCATTGGGAGGCCAGGTCTACCCATTGGCTTTCTTGGCTGTAGACCTGGCCTCCGGAGGCCCATAGAAGCCAATTGGTAGACATGGCCTCTGAAGGGGGACTTTTTCCCCTCCTCGGAGTCCAGGTCTACCGACAAGAAAGCCAGTGGGTAGACATGGCCTCTGAGGAGGGAATAAGTAAGTAAGGCATCCATAAAATTAAATCATGTCAATGACTGACAAACACTGTACATTTTCCCCATCTGCATTCTCAAAACTCTGCAGGGGGGCTTATTGCTGAGTTGTGCATCTGAGTGGCAAATCCAAGGCAAAACCTCCCATTCATAAATGGCCAATAACCCCCCATGCAGAGTTTTGAGAATCTGGATGGGGAAAATGTGCAACTGAGTGGCAAATCCAAGACCTCCTCCTCCTCGCTGCCGCCTGGGCTCCTTCCTACCTTCCCTCAAGACCTGACCCAGGACTGCCCCGGGCGGACACTGACTGGCCTCCGCGCCCTACTTACCTCCGAGCCTGGGGAACAGGCGGCGCAGCGCTGCAGGAGCGCGGCATGGACGGAGCCAAGCCGCGATGCCAGGCCGAGCAGGGAGGGGTGAGCGACGGGCCCCCCGACAGCCATCCCCGACAGGAGGGCGGGCCGGAAAGGCATTCTTCCAGCCAGCATGCCGGGGCTGAGAGGCGAGGCCAGGAGCGACCCAGGGCAGGGCACCGCCCCAGCGGGCTGGTGCACAGACGCCGACGGCTCCAGCACCAGGCGGCCCTTGTAACAAGGGAGAGGGGAGCCAAAGCGGGGCGGCCTAGAGGACGCCCCGGGGGGAGGTAGCTCTCGGGCCGGCCGGCGGGAAGATGGGCCCGGATGGACACCAGACGGCCCCCCAACCAGACCACCTGCCGTAGAGGAAAGGGGCGGGGCTGGAAACCGGGAGGGCCCTTGGAAGTTCGGGGAAGGTGGAAGGGGCGGAAAGCGCTTCAAACCCCCGCTGGCCAGCTGGGTGGGACTGGAAAGAGCCGCACTCAAGGACTCAAAGAGCCGCATGCGGCTCTGGAGCCGCACTTTTGCGACCCGTGGTCTGGGGAAACTTATCTCCATAGTCTGGAGATGAGATGTAATTTCAGGGGATCCCCAGGTTCCACCTGGAGGATAGCATCCCTAATTCTTAGATAGGTTGCTCTATAGCAGTACTAGACTTATGTCTCAAGTGCACACACACACTCATAATGTCCTAACTTATATTCAAAATCAGTTGTTGATTCTGTGACTGTAAAAATATGTGGAGGTAATATATTAAGACTGTGTGACCAGAGTTGATTTTTTTTGAAATACAAACAAATACTGGTTGAAAAACAATTCAGCTTGTTCAGTATCATTAATTGTAAACAGATTTCCAGTAGTCACAAATGCATAGTTCTGTTAGGCACCCTTGTACTTTAAAATGACTAGAAATCTTCCCAGGGGAATTAACTGGTGTAAACTTTGCTCATTTGTTACAGTAATCCAGAAATAGTTTGGGACAAGTGCTGTCTTGTCCAGTTTTAGATGGCACAAATGCTGGTGAGGTCATACTGCAACTGCATGTGCTCTGCATATAAACAAACAGACATTTGCATTGTATGGAGTCCCTGCTAGTGGAAGCATGGGCACCAGCAGTCAGCTTTTGCCTCCTCTTCACTAAGTCCTACATCTTATAGAACTCAATGGGAAAGTCACTGAGAATGGGACCAACCCTTTCTACATATCAACAACACCGGTTTTGTATCTTACTCGCACTAATGTTAGACAAAACCCAGCAGGGAGGATAGAGCGAGATTAAGGCAGAGCTGGCAACAGATGGTATTGGCAAGGGCTGCCACCAAACTACCCACAGAGGGAGGGCCAGTGTGGGGCCTCTGGGAAGGGAGAAGCAAACATCCATGCCAGCAGCCCCAACGGGAATTTCCCCAGTAAAGTTAATGGCCAGTCTGCCCTTGTTCATATTTCTAAGTTATCACTTGCGGGGGGGGGGGGGCACACCTGTATGCCTTGATTAAATGTATTTGTTTACTTATAATAATATAGCTTTCAAAGATGGATCAGTTCAGTGTGTAGGAAGGAAAACTGATATTCTGGATTCGTCTAGGATACTGGCAGTACCACTACACTCTCCTTAATCGCCTGATAAAAGTATGCTGCCCACCCCATATGTCTGCTTTGGCTTGTTGGGAGAAATGTCCCTCACTTGTGTGAATTCCCTCTGTCCTCCTTAACTGTGGTTAAATCTTACATCAACATCAGCCTAAACCATTCTTAGTGTAACCAGGGTTGGCTACGAATCTGTTTGGAACTCCTTTCAAAGTCATGGTTACGAGTGAGCCCTAGCGTTTAACCATGGCAGATGCGGATATAAGTTATGGCTAATGGACAGAATTCATGCCAGAGGGGAATGAGCTGGAGACAGGGAACACAAACCTGGGTCCTATTCCTAATCCCTCAACTGTGGATTTAAAATCAGAAGTGTTCTGCTTGTGGAGGCCTTGGAACAATTTGTTACTTAACTATACATTTAGGAAGCATGTCTTCCTTTGCTGCAACTTGAATAAATTAGTCTCCATTCAGTTGCTCTGGTATGCAACTTTTCTTCCTTTATCATACTTGGGAAAGTGAAATATGTGATCTTTTTAAAAAGCTTATACAATTCTGATAGCATTTTTTCGTATCTATACTCCTCCAAATTCTCCCTGGCTTGTAGGTATCTTTCAAAAAATGAGGTGAGCAAAAACACAATTCAGTGCTCTAGTCAATGCTAATTAGCGTGTTACTATTACCCTGGGTATCTTGCATATTATGCATCTATTAGTGAAATCAGAAATGGCAATGGCCCTTTTTTGAAAGTATCCTATAACCTGTCTACATTCTACTACATTCTATTCTGGCATTGCACGGAACCTTGAGAGTACGCTATTATGTGCTCCTGTACCTATTTATTAAACTAATTGTGGTTTATGGAGAACTGATGAAGCGAGAACCCTATGTGGGTTTTTTTGGGGAAACAGAAACTGGAATTCTCTGGAATTACAACTGATCTCCATACTACAAATATAAGTTCCCCTGGAGGAAATGGCAGCTTTGGAGTCTGGATTCTATGGCATCACATTCCTGCTGAACTCGGTCCCCTCCTCAACTATCACCATCTCCAGGCTCTGCCCCCAAATCTCCAGGAATTTCCCAATCTGGAGTTGGAAACCCTAATTTGGAATCTGTGTTCTTTGTTCACTGCTTGAGCTGTTGGCTATAAGCATGGGAGACGAAGTGGTATAGCATACCCACTTAGTGGTGTTGAAAGTAGTGTCATTTAGACTACATAGCCTGAGATGATCCTGTTGTCATGCCAAACTGCCCTGGGGCACCAGCTTGGTCTGAAGATGCAAGATGGAATGTCAAATACGTATTAGAATAAATTTTTCTGAAACTTTTAAAACCACCGTGCCCATTCATCCCTGGCAGCTTTGTTCCTATAGTTGCAATAACAAAACCACAACTTTATTGTCATCACGGGGGTTATGTTGAAAGGTGATACTTTGGCATCAGTGTGATTTATAGTTTAGAGGCTTTGAATAAATCACAGAGATGGCTTCCTGGGGTTTATTTTGCTAACACCTACAAATTTACACTAGTAACGTGTTGTGTTTCTGCTTGGACTTCTCAGTTAAAAACCTTGAGCTCGAGCAGTAGAATCTAAACATATCATGGAATTGCTCTTACTGCTACATCCATCGCTGCAATAAGCAAGATCTATTGTATTACTGTAAGTCAAAGGAATGCTTTAAGCTCTTATTTTCCCGTGAATGCCGTTCTCCAGTGTAGGTCAGTGAACGGCTCTCGTTTTCCATAAATGCATTTATGGCTGATGCATCACAATTGGGAATTTCTTAGCTTTTGGCGCACATATGAAAATAATGCTGTTTCTCAGCCAATTAAGTAGAACAGTGGTTTTTCTTTCAAATATGATAGTAAAAACAAACTTACCGGTTTTATATAAGACTGAGATTTAGAAGAGGATTTTAAAGGTCGTCCGTCCCCCCCCGAATGGCTGATAATTAGTTAAATGTTTGCAAATACCAAATAGCAGTTGTCAGGAAAATATGGTATTGGTAGTATGATAGAATGTATTAGCCCAGCACATTGTCTCCATTTTATTATGAAGCTGGTGAGGAAGCTGTGATATACAGCGTTGTCATTACAGATCTATTGTTACAGGGGTTCCACAGTCTTCTGTGTACTGCCGTTAATTTATAGCAGTAAACAATATGTAGCCTTCCAACTGCAGCAAAGCAGAATCTTTTAATGAGGTGGATGTTATTACCACAATAAATCAGTGCATTCGTGTAATGTATAATTCAATGTGTGTATTCCCACTGTAACTTCTCTGAGTAAGCTGATAGTGTATCATTGTCAGTGCACAGCTCCATAGTTCTTTATTTCCAAGCCCCCTTTTTCCCATTTGGTGACTTTAATAAAAAAAATTGCTTGCAAATAAATGTGGCATGACTTGATAGTTGTACTGTTGCTATGTTTCAGAAGCCAAGTGTAACAAAAAAGAAAGGAAAAGAAAGAAAGGGTTAAAATCAATACTGTGCATTCTGCCTGTATGGATCTCCACATTCTACCTTTTATTTCGTTTGTTTAAAAGGAAAATTAAATCAATCCTAATTGGTTTTAGCTTTATATTCAGGGGACATAATTCTATAACTATTGATCTATGGTGTCTTCTTTGGACAATAATAAAAACAGAAGCAGTTAAAAGCAAATCTTTGGAAAGCTTCAGTGCTATACACATACAGCACTGTATTGCTATTGAATGTAATTTATTTACCAATGATCTTAATGTCTCCCTTTGCAAAATAAAAGAAGGCATGGCTGAATGCTGCCACAAAGGAAGAGATGAAGGAGATTCAACAATGGTTCTATAACAAAAAATGACAGTTAAAATTATGTTACACTTCATTCTTCCCTAGGATATGTTTGCTAACTCAGATAAACCCTCTTTATAAAGGAATTACTTATAAAAAAGGGTTATGGTACCAATTAGAGAACTAACAGCGCAGTACTAAACAGAGTTACACCCTTCGGAGTCCATGGAAGTCTATGAGCCTGGAAGGGTGTAACTGTTTAAAATTGCACTCAAAAGAAGATCAATGCGCTGGCACAAACCCCTGTGATGGAGGAGTGCTACCACCCAGGTTGCACCAGCGCCCGTGTGTTGCGTTGCCGTGCTACTTCCTGGCGCCGTTGTAAGTTGCCTGGCGATGGCATTAGTGCCCATTTGCACGGCACAAGTGGCACTAACGTTGGCACAGGGTCATGCCAGCTCCTAAGCCCCTTCGCCGCTCTCTTATTATTGCATTGTTAGAAAATGTTTTCTGTCATATAAATCTCCCATCATGATTTACAGTGCCATCCTAAGCAGAGTTGTATCTTTCTAAGTCTATTTAAGTCAGTGAGCTTATAAAGGTGTAACTTTGGTTACAATAGCACTGTAAATCACAAATCAGAAAATCACACAAGGTTGGAAGAGACCACAAGGGCCATCCAACCCCCTGCCATGCAGGATCCCACAATCAAGTGCTCCCGACAGATGGCCATCCAACCTCTGCTTAAAGACCTCCAAAGACGGGGACTTCACCCCCCCCCCAAGGCAGGGTATTCCACCGTTGAACCACCCTCACTGTCAGAAAGTTCTTCCTAATGTTTAGGTGGAATCGCTTTTCTCTTAGTTTAAATCCAATACTCCGTGTTCTAGTCTCTGAAGCAACAAAGAACAAGCTAGTTCCCTCATTAACATGGCATCCCTTCAAATATTTAAACATGGTTATCATGTCACCCCTTAACCTTCTCTTCTCCAGACTAAACAAACACAACTCCTTAAGTCTCTCCTCATAGGGCATAGATTCCAGACCTTTGACCATTCTGGTCGCTCATTGGATAGGGTTTGTTCTGAGTTCCCATATCGTGTGGGGCTAGGTTGGCTGACAAAAAAGGGCAGGACAAATGCTAATCAGCCCCCCTGTGTTTAGTTAGAAAGAAAGATCTTTTCAGCTAGCACTTGGGGAAATGTAATTGAAATGATTTTAACTGATTATTTTATATATGATTGATGTGCTTTAATTTTTATTGTTAGCTGGCCTGAAGCTTTTAAAATTATGTGGCAGTAAATAAATACTACCATGAAAGAGAGGTTGGTAAAGGCAATTGAGGTATTGTTGGATGCAATGGTTTGCCCTAAAGTGTCCATTTCTTGATTATATATAATTAATCTCAAAACCTAAATGGATGAAATAGCACCCTGATCCTTGTGATAATTCTAAATAGTGAATCAAAAATAGTAAAATACAAAGTTATTTATAGTATTTGTTTCATTATAGTCCACCTTTCTCATATGGACTCAAATTCTATTTTTTTACAAAAACCTTATTTTTTTTTGTTTTTTTTAAAAAAAAACCTTATTTGAATGGTGGACATTCCTTCCAGGATGATCTGATAATGAATATGGATAATGATTTACCAGTGGCATCTTACAATGGTATGCATGTAACTATTTGTTACACCAGTGTTTTATATTGCCCCGGTGTTTTATATTGCCCCAGGGGTGAGATGAATGGTAACTTTCATCCATTTTATTTCTAGTAGAGCTGAGTGTGTCAGAATCTTCTCACCTGCCATTTTTAGGGATGTGTATGTTGATTTGTAGCTGTTTTGGCATTTACAGATTTGAACTGGCAATTATTTCCAGGTATATAACAGATATTTAACTATTTTCTCTCATAGTGGAGGTTTCGTCTTTCCTCACTGGGCTGTTTTCTTGCCTACCTGCTTGGTCCATTTCACTCTGTACCTGTGATGCTTACTGCCATGTATTAATGTCTCTTATCATTGTGAACCAAAGGACAGGCAGTCATTCCTGGTTACTGAAGATCTCTAGTTTGATGTGGTGGGTGGGGCAATTTCACTCATCTTTGATTTAAAAAAAAACTGGCAAAGGAACTTCTCTGCAGCTATTAGAGCCACTGGATCAAAAGCAAGTACAGTTGTCAGCTTAGACAGAAGTGAGTGAGGGGGCCAATCATGGTTTGGAGGACAAGAAGAAAGAATTCCTTCAGAACTTTGTTTCAAGAGTAATAAAACGTTAAATTATTCATTTGTATTTTAAGTTGTGGGGAGTTGAGGGAGTGTTATCTCCCAACATAGCTTATGACTAAAGCCTTCTTCAGACGTAGCAGTATAGATATCAGATCCCTCTGTGAAGATTTCAAGGCTGTTAATTTAGATATTTATACCCCTGCTTTTTTCTCTCCAATGGGGACCCAAAACAACACATAATTCTCTCCTCTGTTTTATCATCCTGGCAACAAACCTGTGAGGTATGTTAGGTTGAGACAGGGTAGCTGGCCTAATCTAACCCAGTGAGATGCGATGACAGAGTGGGGATTGAAACCACTGTTTTCCAGATCACATGAACACATGAAGCTACCTTCTACTGAATCAGACCATTGGTCCATCAGAGTCAGTATTGTCTACTCAGCCTGGCAGCAGCTCTCCAGGGTCTCAAGCGGAAATATTTCACATCACCTACTGCCTGGACCTTTTAACTGGAGATGCTGGGGATTGAATTTGGGACCTTCTGCATACGAAGCAGATGCTCTAGCACTGAGTTGCGGTCCCTCCCGATTTTGTCTGCCACACTAACGACTACACCACACTGGTTATCAGCATATATAATGGTATATGCACGAACACCAGAATGACATGATTAGGGTCAATTGTGTGGGACTTTTACATTCAATCATTTCAAAACTAGGAAGGTAGAAAATTAGTGGATGAGACCTACAATTTAGGCCTACCCATATGGCTTCCCTATCAATACACATACTGTAGCAACATGGGACCTCAGCAAGGAAGAACTCCACTATCAGAAGCAGGGAAATAATAACGTTGGGTAAATCTTTCCTCTGAAAATGAGAATTAAATGGTGATTTGGAACACCATCCAATAAAAACCCCAAAAATTTGTAAAGCGTTGTATTTATTACATGGGTTCAAAATGGGTGTCTTCATCTTGACTGGTTTCACAAACATAGTTGTATTTGAATGTAGATTTGCCAACCTCCAGATGGGTCCTGGGGATCTCCTGGAATTACAACTGATCCCCAGGCTAGAGATATCATGTCCTCTGGAGAAAATGGCTGCTTAGGAAGCTAGACTTTGTGGCAATATCCCTTGCTGGTGTTCCTCTCTCCTCAAACCCCACCCTCCCCAGGCCCACCCCCAAATCTTCAGGTATTTCCTAACTGGCAACCCAAGTTGAATGCAACACTATCTTGTAATGGCAGAACATGCTGGCTGGTAGTTTAGTTCATTCTGTTGTAACTATTACCAATCTCACAATGAGTTGAATTTCTTTCTTTTTTTTCTTTCCCCTACAGCCTATCGGTGCTCTTAATCCCAAAAGAGGTGCGTTCTTTGCAGAACGCTATGAAACATGGGAGGATGATCAGGTTCCAAAGTTTCATTATGGTACTCATTACTCAACAGCCGGTTTTACACTCACTTGGTTGTTAAGAATTGTAAGTATAATCTTGAGAAATATTTCCTGTTAAACTGTAAGGAAAGCAAGAGATGATTAAGATATACATTTTTTTTAAAGAAAGGCACTAAAGTATCTAAAATTTCAGAATAGTAGATTAAAACCAGTAATTGTCAATTACAAAAAAAATAAGATTGCTTCCAAACTGTTGAACAAACATTTTAATGATGAAAATGAAAAATGTGAAAGCTTTTTGTTAAAATATTTTTTTAAGTAGGTCCCTTTTCATTTTCTTTACACTTATGCTTTGCATACACGATTTTTAAAAATTGGAACGTAATCGGATTTATTATGGCTGGATTTAATTTTCATTATTGACAAGTTAAAACAAACTCTGGGGATATGATATTAAATAAGATTATCATAACGCCCTTTTCCATATTATGTACTAGCATACTTACAGATAACATTGCAATTGGTGAGATTTGATATATTTGTGAAACAGAACATGTTTCCATAAAATAAACTGGAATGATGATTTATCAGATAGAAACTAATTTCTTTGGGAAAGCATTAGCAGCACATCATTAATTAAACCTTGTTAGATTAGTACAGGCAGACATAAATCCTTGAAGTAATTTATGGTACTTAGCTAATTTCAAGCAATTATCCACTAATATGCACTTAAATGTCCTTTAACTAGGAGGAGGTTTTCCGTTGTTCAGACATTTTTCTTTTCTTAATTGTAAGCTATAAGGAAACACAACAAAGAAAAAGTTGCACATATATTATACTTCTAGTGTTATACTGGATACTTTGAAAGTTGAATAACATCCAGGATCTAAAAATAAATGTTGTTTTGTGCAACTAAGAGGATTTGTACTTATATTTGCTGGACTGCAGTTCCTCTCCCTCCATGGCAGCCTTTTATCTTGAAGGAAGTTTCAGTACTGGCATGGCAGGAAATGTCTGTTGTTGAAAGAAAATAAGTGAAATGTTTAAAGTTCTTGAGCATGTCTGGAGTAGGAATTTGGATCCTGGCTGTAGGCTACATTCTTTTACAAAGTTATACATGTATAAATCCAGTAGTTTCAATGAGATTAATACGTGTGCACCTGTTTGACAAGATTATGATCATAATTGATAAACCACTGAAATAGTAATACAGGTATATAGGAGGCTTCTTATTCCCCTGATTAGTTCTTATCTCAGTAATGCTTATAATGTAAAAATTATCGTTATATTAAAAGCTAGGACATGGTGATTTTTCATGACTAGCTGTGACATTTATTTATGAGTTCCCATGTAATCTTCATAACCACATGCTTACCATTTTTTAGAATTGTATTGAAAATGTTGGTATATTTTTCTCTTATAATGAATTAAAAATGATCTATAAACTGAGTTATGTGCCAAAATTGTGTTGTTTTTTTACTTACCAAATAAATCTTGTCATTAGAACTTTAGAAAATTGTCAAAAAAATTAAATATAGCTAAAAAAGAAAATCCTTGCTGAAATTTTGTTTCATAAAATATTTCAGTTTGTGTTATTTTTCTGTTGCTAGGAGCCTTTTACAACATTTTTCTTAAACTTGCAAGGCGGAAAATTTGATCATGCAGATAGAACTTTTTCTTCCATTTCAAGAGCATGGCGTAATTCTCAGCGTGACACCTCTGATATCAAGGTAAACTTTAGTAAATGTTAACATTACTTCTGTGAATGTCATGATGTATTTCTCATATTTAAAATTTTTTGAGACCAATAACTAACTATTTAGAATCTATTGGAATTGTTTTTCCCCATTTGAGTAAAGGAGCATGTTGGACTTTTGCTGATTGCTTCTTGTGGTCCTAAGGGCAGATGCAGGGGAGGGGAGGAGGTGGGGGAAAACACATGCATGCAGAAACCAAGTTGGTGTAAACCGGTCACAGATCCAGGCATCAGGTGACCAGTCTGTCGGCTGATGAAACCCTTCCCCAGCCATTTTGCTGGGGGTTGACTTGGAATGGCAAGACCAGTGTTTCCCCAGGGGAGCATGCTTCTGTGTGGTTCTATTACCACCTGTGAGTAGAACCAAGTGACGGCCCCCGAACTGGGCATACTACTACCTGGTTCCACCCCAAGACCCCTTAAAGGGGTCCCCACCAGGGGGAGGCAGGCACAGAGGCATAGCCTCCCCTCAAATGGATCCGCCCAATGCCTAAAACCACCCAAAGCTGTGACAAATAAGAAAATAAGAATTACAGTTGTGCTACAAAATCGGCAACCAAGGGAGGCAGGGATGGCCAAAACAGCCTGGCAGTCATGTGGCCTTAAAAGGGGGAGGGGCGGACTGGGAGAAGGTCTCAGAGCTAAGATCCTCCCCCAGACCACCCTCACAGGCAGAGACAGCAAGCCATTGGCTGTTGATTGGACGCTGCCAGGCTCCCCCAAACAATTTGCAACCACACCCATGCTGCCTGACGGTGCTTGGGTGTGAAACCTGCCCCCCACCCTGTGGCTATAAAACAGCTTCAGGTAAGTCTGGGGCCACATCTTATGAAAAAAAGGATATTTTTAAATTGCTTTGATTCTTATTGGAACTGAAACATTTTTAATCTTCTGTGGGATGTTCCTTTTACTAGGTGGGGTCTATGTCTCTATGGCACTTGGCTAGTTCATGTTGTGTTTTGGTTTAATCATTTTCTGATTTGCTAGAATCATTTGTATGCATTTTCATCAAACCTTTGAATGAAGAACCAGCACTGATATTGCTGAAGCAGTGCTAACATGAGGAGAGTGCAGGTTGCTACCTGTGGGACATCTCTTTGACACTGAAGATGACAGGACATTCACGAACTGGAGCAGCTAATGCAGGGGTGGGGAACCTTTTTTTTGCCAAGGGCCATTTGGATATCTTGGACATTATTCGGGGGCCATACAAAATTTATATATAAAAATGTATATATATATAAAACAAAAAGTGATCAGCAGTGCAATCTTATACAGGTCTACTCTAAATCCTACTCAAGTCCAGTCAGCAGGGCTTACTCATTGGAAAGTGTCAGTAGGTTTGTCCTGCAGATGTCTAGGATCTTAACCTATTGGCAACCCACCCATTTGGGCCCAGAGAAAATATGAAGTACATTTTGTTTATTGAGAAATTTTACATGCTGCCTGGAAGTTGACTTGGATGGCCCAGCCCAGCCTGATCTCATCAGATCTCAAAAGCTAAGCAAGGTCGGCCCTGGTTAGTACTTGGATATGAGACCACCAAGGAATACCAGAGTTGTTATGCAGAGAAAGGCAATGGCAACCCACCTCTGTTCATTTCTTGCCCGAGCCAGCAATGTCGTGGATTGAACTCCCTCTGATCCACAGCCCCTGCCAAGGAGATGCTCTCCCCCTCTCCCCCTGATCCACAGCCCCTGCCAAGGAGATGCTCTCCTTCTGATTCACAGCCCCTGCCAAGGAGAAGCTCTGCCACTGATCCACAGCCTCTCCCAAGCAGATGCTCTACCCCTGATCCACAGCCCCTGCCAAGGAGATGCTCTGCCACTGATCCACAGCCCCTCCCAAGCAGATGCTCTCCCCCTGATCCACAGCCCCTCCCAAGGAGATGCTCTCCCCCTGATCCACAGCCCCTCCCAAGGAGATGCTCTCCCCCTGATCCACAGCCCCTCCCAAGGAGATGCTCTCCCCCTGATCCACAACACCTCCCAAGCAGATGCTCTCCCTCTGATCCACAGCCCCTGCCAAGGAGATGCTCTCCCCTTGATCCACAGCACCTCCCAAGCAGATGCTCTCCCCCTGATACACAGCACCTCCCAAGCAGATGCTCTATCACTGATCCACAGCCTCTGTCAAGATGCTCTACTGAAGAGCGCCAGCCGAGAGATCCAGCAGGGAGGGGCTGGCCAGGGGTCCCTCAGGCTGCTGCGCGGGAAGTGTGCACCAGCCGGGAGATCCAGTGGGGAGGGGGTGGCCAGGGGGCCCTTTGGCGGCCACACAGGAAGCGCGTGCCAGCCGGAAGTTCAAGCGAGGAGGGGCTTGGCAGGGGGCTGTCTGGCTGCCGCGCAGGAAGAGCGTGCGCCAGCCGGGAGATCCAGCGGGGAGGGGCTGGCCAGGGGGCCCTTTGGCGGGCGTTTGGGAAGCGCACGCCAGCTAAAGGTTCAAGAGGGGAGGGGCTTGGCAGGGGTCTCTCTGGCTGCTGTGCAGGAAGCATGCGCCAGCTGGGAGATCCAGCGGGGAGAGGCTGGCCAGGGGGCCCTCCGGCAGCCGCTCGGAAAGTGCACGCCAGCCGGGGGTTCAAGCAGGGAGGGGCTTGGCAGGTGACCCTCTGCAGGTGGGCCGGGGGCCGGATGAAATGATCCTGCGGGCCGGAGGTTCCCCACCCCTGAGCTAATGGAACAGCTGATTTTGCTAGCAGAGGAATGGTACAACCAGAAAGTGTTGTGCATGGGTTCAGTAGGGTTAGTCTATCTCATGTGGCCTTCTTTATGAGAGTGAGGTGAGAACATCAGAACAATTAAAATTGTACCAGATCACTGGTTATCTAGGCCCTCCTACTTGGACCTTTCAAAAGGCTGGGGTTATTGACTGCCCTCCAAATTGATCATTTATTCTAAAAGCTGTGTGTCATTAATAAAGCTGTGGTCTGTTTAATCCCAAATTGTTGTATCTGCTCTTTATTCTTTGCCCTCATAGCCTGCATTTGTAAACCCTGAATTTATCAGAATGGTTAACAGTGATTGAGCTCCCTGCAAAGCAATGTTAAATATTTTTTGCTTTACATCCTGAAGCAGTAGACAATCCTGTGAGATGAGTTTGTTATACCACAAAGGAATTTCTCAATTTAGACTTAGTTCTTAATTTTTCAATTTGGACTTAAAAAAGAATATTTTCTTTACAAATGTCATGGTCCCTTGGGACTCTATGGATGACTAATGAACAGTGTTACAGATTTGTAGTGTATGACACAGACATAATTTTAGTAATTCACTCAGGCATGTTTCATCTCTTATCAAAATCTCTATAGATATGACCTTTCTAGATTTTAGCAAAATTTAGATGGAGCCAGAAAAGGAGGAAAACCTGAGAAGTGCCTCAAAATACCTTTTTTTTTTAAAGTAGCAAGGAGTTTTTCTTAAGAAGTTTACTATCATTGTATTCTACAATGGAAAAAAAAGAGTTACCCTAAAGAACAGAGTGCTCTTGAAACATGTTGGGATATATTTAAACATTTATAATGGTGTTTAAAGTGTGATCTGTTGAGGGTTTTTTCTCTCTCCTGTCTTAGCCCCCTCCTTCCATCCTCTTTTTCCTGACCAAAAGATAGATGACAGTACAAATATTAAATTATCCTGTGAAGAGTAATTTTTGTTTTTTATATTTTGTGGTTTCAGTTTTTTTATTGTAATTATTGCATGATTTACACTACATAATACCTTGATTGAAAGAAAGGCAGACAAAGGAAAGGAAAAAAGAGAGAAGCCGATTTATAACAATTCATAAAAATAAAACGGATATATCTTTTCTAACTTTTTTTGTCCAAATGCATAATAAAAATTGCCCAGCATCCACAAAATGTATTTGTACATTGTGAATGTTTCACGTAGTTACCAGTCCTTTTAATGTCCTAGTAGTAGAATTATCTTAGGATCCAGTGGTATACTGTGTAACATATTACTGAAAAATTGCATCACTTTTTGCCAAAAATGTCAAGATTTGGACATACGCAAACGTGTATCAAATCTGCATAACCCCAACCGCATCTCCACATACATCTGGTAAAAATTCTTTATATAAGTGGTCTTATATAATCTAATGTAAAAGACCACATTTTTAAACCTTTTTTTGAAATGCATCAAAATTAATTTTGAGATGACATTTTCCCAGATCCATTTCCATTTCTCTAAATTCAAACCCGTTCTTTCATCTTTCTCCTATTTTTTCATGTAACTTAAAGGGGTAGTATCTAAATTTAGTAACAGTGGATAAACCTGGGGAAGTATTCCTGTAGAAGTACTGTTGTCACTGATTGTAGATTCAAAAGTGGTTTTTGAAATGTAATTTTTAAACACTTTCAGCCTAGCTTTTTAACTGCAGGTTATATGAAATAAATATGAAAAGCCAGAAGTTCTGTTATTATTTGCCCTTACTTGAAACAGTTTAGTAAAAAGGGATGGCATACATTAAAATGTCACAAAGTGGTGAGCAGGGGTGGATTGTAGTAGTTAAGAGTGGCAGACTCTAATCTGAAGAACCGGGTTCGTTTCCCCCCTCCTCCACATGAAGCCTGCTGAGTGACCTTGCGCTATTCTCAAAACTCCCTCAGCCCCACCTACCTCACATGGTGTCTGTTGTGAGGAAAGGAAGGGAAGGCAACTGTAAGCTGCTATGAGACTTCTTAAGGCAGGGGTAGGGAACATCAGGCCCGGGGGCCGTTTAAGGCCCGTGAAATCATTTGGTCTGGCCCTTTGTGGGTCCTGGCAGATCTCTAGCTCAGAAGGATCTAAGACTGGCAATCCGCCCCCTCCCGTGGACAGGAATAGCCTCTATTCAAGGCTGATGTGAGTTTGTTTTGTTGAGAAAAGGAACCTTCCCACCCCCCTTGAAGAAGAGTCATTAGCTATGGAGCTGCTAGGACCTCCCAACAAACTGTGTCTTGTGTTTGCTGCCCTGCCTGAATCTCTCGGGCCCAGCTGGCAACGGCAGAGCTCAAATGCGAGTCGCTCTACATGGCAGACACTCGGAGCCGTCTCCGGTCATGTCTCTTGGCTAAATGTTTGACCAAATATAGCAAGCTAATTTTTAAATTGATAATTTTGTATGGCCCGCGAATGATATTATAAATATCCAAATGACCCTTGGCAGAAAAAAGGTTCCCCACCCCTGCCTTAAAGGTAGAGAAAAAGTGGGGTATAAAAGCCCACTCTTCTTATTCTTCTTATAGGGGGAAATCCTGGTGAGCTATTTTTCCTAAGCTCTCCTTACTCCACAGTGGGGCTGGTAAGGAGGAGTGTGGGTGCCACTGGTATATGGCAAAGCTAGAAGCCACTGTTCCTATGCTCCTTCTCACCCAGGCCAGCAAAGATGAGCACATGCACAGCACTTCCTCCAGCAGAGGAATAAACAAATGTAGTATTTCAGTAGTGTTTTTTTTTTTTACTGTACGCCTATATGAACAATAGCATCTCCTGTAAGGAATAAACCCAATAAACGTAGAGGAGAAGAGCATAGCTCAGTAGTGAGACATGTGCTGTGCCTGCCTAAGATCCCAGATTCAGTGTCTGGCATTTCCAATTAAAGAATCTCTGGTTTCACAATTTTCCCAAAAAGAGAGATGGGATGACTTAACATGTTTAGATATATCAAAGGAAGAGAGGAAAAAATATAGTTGTAGATTGTCTTGTATTAGCACAAGTCCGTAATTTTAACAATGCAAATAAGTAATTCTAAGATTACTAAGAATTGTGGATTAATTGTTGCACTATGCATTGCTTCATTATATTTTTGTGATATAGTTATAGTCATGATTGTATCTAAATATGGCTTGATGACGTGATTAGTGATGCTGAGCTCCTCCTGGCCTTGATTCTGAATGGGTCCTTTCTGCTGCTGTTTTATGCTGTGAGCATTCAGGGCAACATCTGGATGGCAGCAGGAAATAGGAATAAAGAAATTCCCAATGCTTCCTAGCATCAAAGAATGTTGCTACACATGTTCTCAGCTGTGCAAGGAGTTCTGAGAATCAAGACTTTCCATCCTACCCAGTGCTAACTGCATACTATCCCAGTGCTCACAGCAGAATCTAGGCCTTAAGCCTTAGGTTTTAACTATGATGAGAACAGGCAGCCCAAACCGTAGAGGCAAAAAAAGTTTAAAAATTAAGGGGGGGGGAGTCCCCCATTGTCTCCAATGGGTCTGCACCATGAACAAATAAATGGCACAGCACCACCGCAGCATGAGGGGGTGTTCCCGAGGTGAAAGGGGCAAGGAAGTTGCCTAATGGCAGCTCCTCCCCCAGGAACACCCCAGGAACGCCCCCATACCAGCGCAGGCTTTCCCGGAAGGGAATGTTAGCTGGCGTGTCTGTGTTGGTGCCTCCCGGACACCAGCGTATTTGCCCTTATGCTGGCGTAGGTGCCACCTTATTCCATGATAAGGTGGCGCCTATGTTGGTGTGGGGTCATGCCAACTCCTAAGGAGCTTTGCCCCCCTTCAGGAATGGGCTATTCCCCTCCATCACCTTGTTTTGCTACGGTCAATTTGGAAAAGGAAGACATGGCAGTGAAGGCCAGTGGGTGTAGGTAGCCAGGTGGGAGAATCCCCTGCCTCCATTTCCAGCCACCAGTCCAAGTGGCAACAAGATAAAAAAAATTAATGGCCATTGGGACCACTGTATGATGTCAGTTCTGAGGAAAACCTGGAAGTGATGGTAGTCCTCTTATAGAAATTGCCAGAAACTCTATGGTTTTATCACAGAGTTCCTGGCAATTCGTAGATGTCACTTCTGGATATTACCAGAAGTGACTTCATACCATCACTGACACCTTCCCCCCCCTTCCCCCACTGGTGCCACGCTGTGCCTGGCGACCCTAGGGGTGGTATAGAGGTCTGGGGGCATCAAACTGAGTCCTTTTTGGATAACACTCAAATACTGAAGCAGTCTGGTTCTGATTTGTAATGGATACAGAGTGGCTTCATCTGTTGAACTGTATTGCCCCCTCCTTCCATTTTGATGCAGTACCTATTTGCTATTGTGGTTTATGATTCGGCTTTGATAAATGCCACAGTGGTTTTATATGAAAATGTTTGTATACAATGATAGTTTTTTAAAAAAATTGTTTTGTATATCTAATTCACCTGAATTCAGTCAATTCTCATACAACAACTTTCATAAGAGAGCATGACTATCTTTATTTGCTATATGATCCATCAGATGAAAATTATCCGTAGTAAAAGTCAAATTGTAGTTAACTGTGTCAAAGTTCACATCTGTCTAATATTTTAAAGGTATTTTTGGAAGGTAAAATATGCTCTACATTGTATATAACTATGCAGTAAAAACATATGTTTGACCGAGCAGCAAAAAAAACAAAAAACACTTTACTACTTACCTGACCATAAAGGAAAGATAAGACAGGAATCTGCAGTTTGAACATTCTTCCATCCTGCTATCAAACTGTTAATTGCGTTGTTTGAGCCATATAGGCAAAAAGAAACAGATGCAAAGCATCATCACTTAAAAATTAAATTTGCAATTCAAGAAAAGGTTATACTGTAGTTCTGGATTAGTCTGATGCGTTGATCACATCTCAGGCTTTCATTGCAGAATGACTAGGATTGGTTGTGACCACATATATGCTCCAATGTTATTTCCTCTGGCATGATACCAAATGACACAAATTGCTTCCAAATCTAGCCCATGAGATTCTTATAATATGGAATGCCTCTTCCAGATTTTAGGACAGCCCCTCTCTGAAGCATCTAATCATGGGCTCTCTCTAAGTACTTGCCTTTTTTGTCATCCATTTTTCATTTTCAAAATAAACCATAGAGTAGTATGACTTAACTGACCTGGCACTTCCTAAACTTAGATTCTGTCCCATTTTATTTTAAAAGTAAAACTTTGTACCTGGGATAATAAATTAAACTGGCAAATAATTGCCTCATAAGTCACAAATTATAAAGATTGTGAGAAGGATCCAGTCAAAGGGAAGCACTTTAGAGTCCCACTTATTTCAGTGGAAGAACAAAGTGTATGTGTAATTGAAAATACCAAACTTTGACTGCATTGAGCCTTGTATAAATAAGTTCACCTTAGCACAGTATTGCAGTATAGAAATAGGTTCAGGCAACAAGACCTAAGGGTGGGGGAAAAGATCACAGTATAAGAAGAGTCGATTTAAATGCTGATTCAGTGACTAACTGTATTTCTTTGAAGTGATAAGCTGTGTTATACCATGGAAAATTTTGTTGGTCTTTCAGATGCGATTGGACTTGCATTTGCTATTTCTTTGTTAATTGAACACCTGCTGTGAAAGCATTCTTTCATCACCACCCTTTATTGTGCATGCACAGTAAAAACTTAGTACTATTTGTTGAGGACATCCTGAGAAAAATAGCATGTATGTTTTAGTGGAAGTGTAACAGTTAGTTTGTGTTTTGAAGCTACAATATAAGGGGTTGGTTTGGAAGGAGACGCAGCTGTGGAAAATACAATTGACAATTTGGCTAAACAGAAAAAAATTACTTTCTGAGCCAGTGATTCTGTGATTAACTGGTGCTCGAAAATTCCACAGTAATAGGAAGCTCAACAGGAAACAATGAATTGATGAAGTTTTTCCTCATGGAAGTGACCAGGCAAAGACTTCCATTCCCAATAAAACGACATGAAGATACAGAAATTATTATTAGTATTAGTATTATTAGTACCACCACCAGTGTGGTTTAGAGGTTTAGTGCTGCTGTACGATCTGGGAGACCCAGGTTTAAATCCCCATTCTGCTATAGAAGTTTGCTGCGTTACTTTGGGCAGGTCACACACTCTCAGCCTAACCGTCTCATAACTTTGTTATGAGATAAAATTGAAAAGGGGCAAATATTGTAAGACCCTTTGGGTCCCCACTGGGGAGAAAAATGGGTAATAAATGAAGTAAATAAATATTTAGCACTTGGACTTGCAAATGCATTCATGTGAAAGTACCCAGATACTAATATCCTAACTAGTCACTTAAACTAGAACAGAAATATGAAATTAAACTAGAGCAGAAATATGAAAAAAATTTTCTAGATTTTTTTATGATTTTCACTAAAACTGCTGTTCAGGATCCAGAACTTCTCTTTCACCAGTGAAAACAGGCTTTAAAATGCAGTCAAAGAATCTTCTTCTTTTGCCTTTCTGGATCCAATCCTGTATCTATGGCAAATTATGTATTTGCTCACTTAGGCCTGATATTTTATCTACATTGTAAAGGTATCATTTAGATTTGACTCTATCTTCCTGATTCTCAGCTATTGTTTTTGTTCATTTATTTGTCTTTGAGAAATTCTAGGCCCTCTCAAATAAAGATCAGAAGACAGAAAAGAAACCATAGGCTATCATCCAATCCTTTGATAGAGGCTCCGTTGAGACAGGCACTGAAAACTTGTCTGTTAATATATACTAGCATTGATAGTTATGGCTACATAGGGATCCAGGGAGAAGGAAAACAGATGAGTTCGAGAAAAGCCAGGCAGGACTATAGTAATAAAAAAATGAAGAAGTATTGGCATTGTATGTTTTAAGTGTTCATACATTACATTAATAATCTATACAATAGCCCCAGGGTAACCTTCTTTGTAGAGCTGGAATTTAGACTAGGGACTTCCCTGATGGTGCAATCCTAAACAGAGTTACATCCTTCAGTATGTGGCTGTTCAGGATTGCACTGTGGGGCATTGATGCTAGCTGTGAAACTCTTTTAATGGTTTAAATGCAATTTGTTTTCTGCATTTGCCTTAGAAAGAACTATAGTGATTTAAATAAATAATTATTCACTGTTGCCATTCAGTGATAATTTTTAATAAAAACTTCCTGAATACAGATATATTTTGTATATTTTTTTAGCAAATAATAAAATGAATATAATTTCATAGATGAAATTAAAATAAGCTTAAATGGGTTGGGTACTGAGTTTATGACTGAAATGTACACTATTATATTGGCTGTTAATTGAGTTGAAAATTGAGAAAAATACGTCTCTTTTGCATTATATACCTTAAACCGATCACAGAAATCCTTTTTATTATGCAATGTGCTACGTACTCTTATTTATGTAACTGATAGTCTCCAAACTGTTTGCTGTTTTCAAGCATTTTGTATTAAAATCTCATTCTGATTTTGTTTTTAAGGAATTAATGTGACTGTATACAAACATGTGTGATATAGTGCTGTACAGTGTTTCTCACAAAGGTTGAGGTGCTAATAGCTTAATTCCTAAGTGAATTTTTTTCTTGCTTTGCTCTGACAACTCTAGGCTGACCCTGTCTATAATCTGATGACCTGGTCTTGCACTCTGCTATTTGGAAGACTATTCTGGCCATAGTTGACCCTGAGGGTGGTATCTGGAAGACCACTGCTCCATTGACCCATGTCAAGAGTGGATTTAGAATCTGATCTACTGGGCCTCTGATATAGTTAGGCACATAATACGTTTTTCTGCTTATTAAATGGCATGCTTTTTCACTTGTTAGAAGAGAAAACCACTTTTACACCAGTTGTTTAGTATAAAATCATTTCCTGAATTAATTAAAAAGGTTTTGTTTTCCATTTAAGAAATGAACTTTAAAAGAAACTGCTATTTCCCCACAGAAATCTGTTGTATTGCTTGGTTTAACCGTGGTTTTGTTAGATGGACATTCATATAAAGGTTCATTATAATATATATTTTTCAAATGCAAACCATGTGTTAAACGTTCTAGAAACATAAAAACAGAAAAGCAATACTTAACCAGCCAACCTTTGAATTACCCATATTTTACAAAATAAATGACAACAAATTGTCACACATTTAATATTTCTCCTTGTTTTTGTTCCTTATAGCTAATTGTTTGGCATTTGAACTAATTAAAGTTTCAACAGCTTCTTTTGATTGCTTTAATGGGTATCAAAATATTGCATCACACACATTTTGATGATACAAACTGAAGATAACATTTATGCTGAATGAAATTCCTGAAAAATATCCTATATTAGTATATATATAGTGTAATATAGTGTGCACTATATTGGTGTAAAAAATATTTTTAAAGTGTTAATGTTTTTTCTTAGATTTGGCTATAATTGAGAGATGTAGTGGGACAATGACTTGGCAGCTACCATATACAGACCAAGGAATCCTCTTGTCACTTCTTAAAGTTGAGATAGTAGAAGCCAGTTTGTGATGTGTTTTGGGTGAAAGAAGGCTGATCATCAAAAAATTAAAAAGAACCCTTTTTCATACCAAGGCTTCAATTAAGATGCAGACAGGCTGATCTTTGAAATGAAGTATGTTTTCAATAGCTTATTATTGGTGAATAAACTGACATGTATATTTTATGACCGCCTTCACACCTAGTGCATATTAGAATGCTGCTGAATATGGTGATCTTTTTGAAAATATGAAATAGTAAGATATGAACATAAAAATGATAGTTAAGTATTTACAGCTTCCATCTAAATTTTGTTTTCATCATAAAATGTCTTAATTAGATACTTTTATGGATCTAATCAGGTGCCTTGATTTTTCATGTATTGATTTACAGTCAAAGCAGAACACATCTGTGCTCAGGCATTAAAAGGCATAAACGTATTTCCAGGAAATTCTTGCATTCCTTTCTTCATGCTCCTCTTTTTGCTCTCAGCAAAATGTCATTCAATATTTTCTGGATGTAAAGAATACTAACAAAGCCAGATCGGTATCAAGAAGTCCTAGCTGCTCTTCCATTGCACTTTTAAACTTAGTGATTATATAATGAGGAGAATGCTGAGATAAGCCAATTTATAACATGTCACTGTTTTTCATTTCCATATAGGAACTCATTCCTGATTTTTATTATCTTCCTGAGATGTTTGTCAACGAGAATAATTACAATCTTGGAGTGATGGATGATGGAACAGTGGTATCCGATGTTGAACTTCCGCCATGGGCCAAAACCCCAGAAGAATTTGTTCGCATAAACAGATTGGTAAGATAGCAGTCAAATGTTCTGTATGTTAAATGTTTTTACTTTGAATGAGATTTGCCCTTTTCTGTGCAAAGCTAGAATTTACACAGGTTGGGATCTAATGAGGTAGTTCAGAGGCACACAATGATTTGGGAATGCCTAGCCTTCATGGTTATTATTGTTGATCTTAATTTTGACGTTATATAAAAACCAAATGCATTGATACTTATACTTGGCCTCAGTTTCGGTAATGTAATACTTTTTGAACCCAATATTCATGTATTTTATGAGAGTTATATAGTTTGCTAGATTCACAGTGACCATTGAAATTACTGAAATCATTAATGGAGAAGTGTAATACGGGCAGAAAGATGCAAGTCTCTACATTAGTTATCTGGTTAGTAGCATTTTAGCAAGAAACTATTACCCATATGTATGTCAACAGTATCACAAAAAAAAAATGGAATTTCAAAGCTTCAGCCTTTCACCTCCCACTTCACTGGGCTCTTTATTTCTGCATTTTTGCATCCCCACTCAATATCTCTCACTTGACCTATTTTTCCACAGACTCACTGAAAGCTGATACTTACAGATACTATATAACGATTTTTTCCCCACACATTAACTGAGCATCTCCACTTGCTCTGGTAACCAGTGCAAATGGTTATTTTGGTCATATTTTGTCAATCTTTATTTTCTCCTGAATACTTTATATGGTGTACATCTTGACATCAGAGTCTTCAGTAGCATTTGCAAATAAGCTGTCAGATTTGGACATATCCATTCTTCAGTTTATCATAAAAATGTAATTTCTATTCAGATCTCTAATGCCTTTTTATATAACTGAAAGATATATTGGGAGGTTTATTTACGTACAACTAACTAAAAGGGGGTGGACTTCTCTGTCATTGCTTTACAATAGTAGGCTGACAATCCAGTTCTTCAGTTCTTCCTTCTTTCTACTTCCCTGTCTGTTCTCCATATATGGGATTCCTTTTGGGAATGCCTAGCCATTATTTTGTTTCCGAGTTTACCCTAGCTTTTATCCTAAAGCATATTGAAGGGTACATCAAGATACATCATGTAGGCACATGTGGATATGGGAAGAATAGTTTTCTATAACAAGGGAACTGCACTCTTTGTGCAAGAGTTTGCATGTATTGAATCCAAATGACTATATATGTAAACACATGATTAATGAATGGCTTATTTTGGGGTTACATGATATGGTTTTGCAGTTACATAGCACTAGTAAATATATTAGTGGGCTTTCTCATTAGTCTTTTTATAAGTTTTGAAAAATGTGAATAGGTAGCATAATTATAAATTTGTATATTTTCCATTTTAATTCTTAGAGAACGAATGATTTCTAATAGCATATTATTAGTTCCCTGATGTGTTTCAAAACCCCAAACTGTCCATTTATTACAGCCTTACAACTTCGTAGATCACAATAAATTATGATGGTAGTTTTAAGTACCCATTTTGTAAGCTACCACATACAGGTTTTCCCCCTTTCAGTTTACTCCACAGATTTTTGTGCAATGATTGGACCTCATGAAATGCACACTGCTTTGATCTGTGACCTTTTTGTGGTGCTAATCGGGTTCCTGATATCATTATACCTTGCTCATTAATCATATTTCCTACATCCCATCAGCCAACCAGACAGCTCAAGCCTCTGTTTCAGCTCTGAGCCTGGCAGGTTTCTGCTTTTCCAGATTATTACACTGTGATACTTTGGCTTCTCATAACCAGACCCACATCAAGCTGTGTACTACAATTAAAGTCAGATGGTCCTCAGGTTGAGCAGGGATAGTGTTGCAGCTGTCCATCTCTTATTGGAATAGACTAGCAAAGGGAACAGATGATATATAGGACGGTGCATAATAACAGATTGTTCAGTACCAGGTCAATAGCAAGGGTTTGCAGTGCTAATTGGCGTACATAGTTACTTTAATCTGACTCCCAATATTAAAAATAATGTACACAATGTACTTTCATTAAAATCAGATTAAGTATATATCTGCCTCTCTTTTTTTGGAAAGAGGAAGTATCTGTGTGAGGATAATCCTATTTCGCAGTTATATAGCTCTCAGCAGTTAGCTGAATTTATCTAATGTAGCACTCCATATAATATTTTGAAGATTACAAACTATATTTTAGTTATCCATTAAGTACTTCTTGTTTTCTAATGCTTAACAAAATATTAAACTGATCAGCATGTATTTTCTTAGTATGCTTGATCCTTAAACTTGATCCTTGACTAGCATTTTTTCTGTTTTAGCTTGTTTTGATTAAATGCTATCTTGTTATTTATACCTCATTATTTCATGTAGTCAATTGATATTATAAATCCTTTAAAATATTTATACTGCTTTTCTACTGAGTCTTCTGAAAGTTGTTTACTTCCCCCAAAATATTATAAAACCAATGTATGAAACAACTAACTAGCAAAAAGAATAACAACAGATAAAATAAATCATGCAGGGCAACAATATTATTTTACATATCTGAAAGGAAGACTAGGTTTTCCTAGGCGTGCTGTCAAGAAAATAGGGGACTATCTTAAATTCACATACAAGTTACAGGTATGTACAGGGCTGGGTACCCAAGGTTGGGCGTAGCCTTTTGGGGCATAACATTTTTTTGGGGGGGGTCATCTTAAATTCAGTGTAGTCTTCCTTTAGGGTAAGTACAGTAATTACTAGGGGTGTGCATTCAGCTAATCTGGACCAAAAAAAAAAAAAAAAGCTGTAATGTACCTTATTGGAATTGGGGGGGGGGGGTATTCCGGAAAAAAAAAAAAAAACAGTTTTAACTTGTAGATGGCAATCCCGATCCCAAAAAGCTGAAAAAAATAGCTTTTTTGGAATAATTTGGGATCACTGGCTACAACCGCTAAAATAAATAAATAAAAAAGCCCCTCCATTATAGTCTATGGGGAATCTTTATGGGACTCTGTGGGGGCTATTCTTAAAGGCAGTGGCACCAGATTTGCAGCATAACTACTGGTGCCTCTCCTTAGAAGAATTTCAAGTTTGGTAACGATTGGGTCAGGGAGTCCAATTTTATTGGCCCCCATATGGAGGATGTATAGGGGTCAATAAAATTGGACCCCCTAACCCAATCTTTACCAAACTTGGTAGTTCTTCTAAGATGAGTCACCAGCAGCTACCGTGAAAATTTGGTGCCTCAACCTTGAAAAACAGCCGCCCCCGCCGCCCCTCAGGCCCTGGAAAGATTCCTCAAGGGTATAATTGACCCAATTTTTTTTATTCCTGAAAAAAAAGCACAATTCGTTGCAAAGTATATCACTAGGAAAGTGGGGGAAACAGCCTTTCCTCACAAATAAATTCATGAAAATGTAGAATTCATTTTGTTTCAATGGAGGGGAAATATTAAGCCAATCAGTGTCTACCGGTGTATGTAAAGATACAATCCTCAAGCCTGATAGTTGTTTGGGATATGGAGACTAAACACTTTTCTGAAATTGCACTCCTGGACAAGCGAATCCACTTAAGAGACAGGGCTGTGAATGAACAGCTGATGATGATATTATTTCGCTCCACCCAGCACAAATATCCTTTTTGTGAAGCCCTTCCCACCAGCTAAACTACTTGTGAAGAGAGTTACAGAGGAAAGTTCCAGTATGGTTGCAACCCTTGTTTTCATAATCAGATCACACATCAGATTATTAAAGTACCATGTAGCACACTCTATTCACATGTGACATGTGGTTCATTTTGAAGTGTTGATAATTATCCTAAAGAACAAACATCTTCTTGACTTTACAAGAATGCAGGGCTGAGTAATGCATTATAAAAGAATACAACCTAAAACAGACAGAACCTTAAGCATGGTTAATTGCTGGTGGGAGGCTATGCTGCATGCATGTTCCTATTTACATTATATCCTGTGAAATGCTGGAGCCTGTATTACTGTGCATCAGTCTAGAAAACATTAAGCAGTGACTTCCTGCCAACTACCATGGCAACAGTTCTGGGCTTCCAACCAAGCAACCTGTTCTTGTTTTTGTGTGTCTTCTTTTTCTCCTTTGACCAGCAATTAATTAATTAAAGAAGTGACATTTCAACTTGATGCATTTTGTAGCCTATTAATATTATGCTGGTCAGTTCTGAGAATTTGGCTATATGCTTAGAACTCTTGAGTGTCTCTCTAGGAGCATTATTCAGTTCTTTCCTTTCCCGCACCTGAGAGTCTTTTCTATTCTACGTTATCTAGTACATGAGTATTAAATAAACATTAATGGTAGTTTTAGTGTAATCTGCTGTATCAAAATAGTGTGCCATGTTCAATGCTAACATAGATTTAATACTTGGAGACATTAAAATGTCTCTATACCAATCATGATAAGTGTAGCAGACATGGTACAACTATAGTTTCATATACTTAAAGCAAAAAGGTACCATTAGAATCAGTTACTCTTATCTTCCTCAGGCAAAGAGTTATAGAAGCCATATTGGAGTTGTGATGTATTTTAGAAATATATATAGCATTCATATAATCAGTTCATGAGATGGGCAGTCTTCATTTCTGGCATGCAACTTGTTCAGTTGCTGTCTTTGTTCCACATTTGCATTTTATTTCAATGCATAATGGAAATATGGGATTGCCGTGAGAATGCTTTCTTCAGATCCATTTTCTGACTACTTCATTTGGCAGGGCCTCTAGGTAGACCAGAAGAATAAAGCTTATGTGTCCTAAGAATAAAGGAGGATTTACTTAGTACTAGCTTTGAAAAATATGTGGGGTTGTATTCCATGCCATTTTCCTGCTGGGATCCCCCATCCCCAGCTCTTGTTTCTTGCTGCCAGTCCTGTGGCTAGTGGGCGGGGGGGGGGGGAAGAATCTAAAACCCCAGAAGTGATATCAGTCTGCTCTAGGAATTGCCTAGTTTTCCCATGGTTCCTAGAGAGGTTGTTGCCTGATGGTGCCTCCCGTGTTCCCCCTGGCCTCCTTGTGGTTGCAAGGCAGTGCCTGGCAACCTTCCCTACATATACATGAAACAAAAAAAAAATGGTTAGTCTTTAAGATGCCACAAGACTCCTTTTGTGTTTGACAATTTGTGGTATAATACTGTAACCAGTTAAATGTATGCACATTATATTGACTTTGGAATTTATGCACAAGCAATTGGCTGCTGATTATAGGATCTCTCTATGGGGATTTAAACTGTGCTACCTAATACTGATGTTGGGCTGTTTCTTTTTGAGTGGGTGCTAAGTTCAGGAAAACTTCTTGCAAATCTGGAAAGCCAGTATCAAAATGTAGAAATATTGCCAGTTCATTATCTCAGCACATTCCTAGATAGGATGTGATATTTTGGTCTTCTAGCTACATTGTACTTTCAGTGAAAGCAGGGGACAGAAAATGTAGATTCTCTCCTTAGACACAAATGTATACACACACATTAGCGAAATACATGTTACACGAGAGTTTCAGAGATGGTTCTATATTACAAGGACCTAGGCAGGTGCAATCTGTACATTCTCCACCTAAAAGTATACTTGTCCGCCCTGTTGGTATATGACAGACGGCTAGTGTTGGTGGAGGGTTGGGGGCACATTTTAACCACCTGCAGCACTTTTCAGGAGTGAATAGCAGCCATTCCCTTATATGGCAGAAAGTAAGGTATGTAGGCACATGACAGAGGAGCAACATAAGCCTACTATTGGTTGGTGACCATATTTTCTTGATGGTGAGTAGATTTTGGCCCTCATCTTGACAGTCTTTATGATTTCAGCGCGTTTACTGATCTTGTTCCTATCTGAGTTCCATTTCTTAGCCATCCTGGGGAACTACAGGCAGGGAACAATGAGGGCATATAGAGGGTATCTCATTTCCCCCTATATCCCTCTTCTACATTATTTCCTCTTCCCCAACTCCTGGCAGCCCCCATAGTTCCTTCCTCCCTCCCATCTTGTACCCTTTGCAGTCTGTCTCTTTTCCCCTGCTTTTGACTGATAGAAGTTAAAGGTTGGAAGGTTTGGCAATATTGTGGTTGCAGAGCAACCACCAGAATGGTCACTGAGATCACAGAATATAGTCCCATAAGATCTCAGTGGGCCTTCATTTCTTAAACCTACAGATGTTGCTTAATACTCTGTGGTGCTGCCAGTGATTTAGTGCGGGATGTGGATGTAGTTGAGCCAGTTGGCAATAGTGATCACAATGGCATCAAATTTAATTTATATGCAAGTGGGAAAGTGACTGGGAAATCTCACACAATTACCTTTGACTTTAAAAGAGGGAACTTCTCTAAAATGAGAAAACTGGTAAAGAGGAAGTTGAAAGGAACAGGAGGGTTAAATCTCTTGAAAAGGCTTGGGGATTACTCAAGTCCACATTACTAGAGGCTCAGCTAGCTTGTATACCGCAGGTCAGGAAAGGTAGTAATAAGTCCAAGAGGTCACCACCATGGCTAACGGGTAAGGTGAAGGAAGCAATTAGAGAAAAAAAGTCTTCCTTCAGAGACTGGAAGGTTTGCCCAAACGAGGCGAACAGAAGCAAACACAAACTTGCACAAAGGAAATGCAAGCAGATAATTAGAGATGCAAAAAAAGATTTTGAGGGGCATATTGCTAAACACATCAAAACAAACAATAAGAAATTCTTTAAGTATATTAGGAGTAGGAAACCAGCTGGGGATGCGGTTGGACCATTGGATGACAATGGGAGTAAAGGAACTCTAAGGGAGGATAAAGCTATTGCTGAAAAACTAAATGAATTCTTCTCATCTTTCTTCACTGTTGAAGATACAGGGCAGATTCCTTCTCCTGAACAGAGATTTTGGAGAGGGGAAAATGAGGAACTGAGGCAAATAGTGGTAACAAGGCAGGAAGTCCTAGAACGTCTAGACAAACTGCAAACTAACAAGTCACAGGGACCAGACGGTATTCATCCTAGAGTTCTTCAAGAACTCAGCTGGGAAATTGCTGAACTTCTAACAAAGATATGTAATATGTCCCTTCGATCAGCCTCTGTACCAGAGGACTGGAGAATGGCCAATGTAACACCCATTTATAAAAAAGGTACCAGGGGGTACCCAGGCAATTACAGGCCAGTTAGCTTAACGTCTGTTCCAGGTAAATTAGTGGAAAGTATTATTGAAGATAGAATTGTCAAGCATATAGAAGGGCAAGGTCTGCTGGGCAAAACCCAACATGGCTTTTGTAAGGGTAGGTCCTGTCTCACTAACCTATTAGAGTTTTTTGAAAGCGTCAGTAAGCATGTGGACAGGAATGAGCCTGTGGATATTGTGTATTTGGATTTCCAAAAAGCTTTTGACAAAGTCCCCCACCAAAGACTGCTAAGCAAACTTCATAGTCACGGGATAAGAGGACAAGTCCTCTTATGGATTGAGAGCTGGCTGAAAAATAGGAAGCAGAGAGTAGGAATCAATGGTCAGTTCTCCCAGTGGCAGGATGTGAGCAGTAGGGTGCCTCAGGGATCTGTGTTGGGACCGGTGCTTTTCAACCTGTTCATCAATGACCTGGAGTTGGGGTTAAACAGTGAAGTAGCCAAGTTTGCAGGGTTAGAGATAATAGTCACAGGGCAATGTAATGATTTAGGGTATGTAGTGAACTAGCATCCATGGTTATAATTACTAACTTTCTCCAAGGATAAAGTGTTGCTGAAGAACACATAGCTAGAATTAACTAAGCAAAATACTACCGACCATAGAAATTGTTATCCATTTAATAATGTTGTACCATTGTTTATTGTACCATTTAATAATAGTACAACAAACTATACAACTGGACAGAGATGGTAAAACTAATTACAGGGAAAAGACAAAAAAGAATTAGACTCCATTCATTAAACAGTTTAGGAACAGTGTCATTGTAGTAACTGTTTCAAATAGGTATGAATTTATTAAAAGAGAAAGGAATTGGCTAATATTAACTTCTTGTTAAATATTGTTTTTACCATTTATAGCCAGTTTCTAAATGATGTTAAAGGGTCGTTTTTTGCTGAAAGTCCTCAAATAAATTATTAGATAGTGATTAATTCTGAGTTCCTATTAAACGTATTTTTAAAAATTAACATGTGGTTAAAAACAATGTTTAAAAAGAACATTTAAGAGGCTATAATCCTGTTGGTCCCTGCGACTGCTACATGTTTCATCTGCAACTTTTTTAACCAATCTAATATATATATCGCAAAACAACTTAAACAGAGCCTTATGACTCTGAGACAGTATATAAATAACTTATCTAAATATGTGTGTGTGTTATTCTATTCAAGCATGTAAGCTATGAGCACTATGGTGTGAAGAGAAGCACCAAATAAGTAAACATTTGGAATTGCCCCCTCAACCCCCTGAATGACATAACTTAGAAATGTAATGACTAAAGGTCGGCACAAGACAGTTGAGCGCTCATGACCCCAAATTAAGAGGTATAACCCTTTATCTACTAATCAGTGAGTCACAAATCTACTACTTGCCCCAAGAACATTTCAGAATTCCTCAGATTTGTTCACACACCATTGCCTAAAAAGCAAGATGTGAATGTGAAGAAATTGATGGGATAAAGGATAGAAAGTGCACATATTTATTAAACATTTATGTATTTTTCTAAAGTCCTTCTGTTTTGGACAACAATAAGTTTATGTGCAAACAATTATATCTATATTTTCATTGTTGAAGTCTGTGAACTGAGTAACAAGAGAGGATGTTAGTTACTGAAAGAAAGGTTGACGAAGGACCAGTAATGTAGAAGAACAGCAGGTCAAAGATTAGGAAATGAAGACAGAGATATCTGAGAACTTTTTAAGGCAAACATTTTGAATATTGTAATCCATTGCCTTTTATATTACAGAAAGCACCACCTTTATCTTTTCAAGATCTTATCACCTTTGCTTTCAAAAGATCATTTTTTACTTAAAATACATTTAGCAAATAAACTGTATTAGCCACCCAACTAGCACCACCTCAATATACTATATGTGCTACAGACAGTAAAAACTCCTATCATTTGCTCTTTTTCATTAATGTAGCCTTTAAACAGAAAGATACATAAGATAAAGGGACAACTCTGCTATCCTCAAGGGAATTATACTCCAATAGCATTCCATCAATTAATGGGAATATGTAAGATAACAAAAGCTGTAGCTTCACGAAAACATGAAAATTGCAGGAACAAAGGGTGAAATGATGCCTTTAGGACAACAATTCCTACATATAGCATTTCTAAATAAACTCCAGGTCATTGATGAACAGGTTGAAAATCACCCGTCCCAACGCACATCCCTGAGGGACCCCACTGCTCACATCCCTCAATTGTGAGAACTGACCATTGATTCCTATTCTCTGCTTCCTATATTTCAGCCAGCTCTCAATCCATAAGAGGGCTTGTCTTCTTATCCCATGACTATGAAGTTTGCTTAACAGTCTTTGGTGGGGGACTTTGTCAGAAGCCTTTTGAAAATCCAAATACACAACGTCCACAGACTCATTCCTGACTACATGCTTATTGACACTTTCAAAAAAACTCTAAAAGTTTAGTGAGACAGGACCTACCTTTACAGAAGCCATGTTGGGTTTTGCTCAGCAGGGCTTGCCCTTCTATATGCTTGACAATTCTATCTTGTGTAATTGTGTGAGATTTCCCAGGCACTTTCCCACATACATATAAATTAAATTTGATGTCATTGTAGTCACTATTGCCAATTGGCTCAACTACATCCACATCCTGCACTAAGTTGTTGGCAGCACCACAGAGTACTAAGTCCAGGATCACTTCCCCTCTCCCTCATGACCAACTGTTCGAGGGCATTCATTGAGGGTGTCTAGAAATTTATCTCTTTGGCTTGACTGGAGCATGCATTTATCCAGTTAATATGAGGGTAGTTAAAGTCTCTCATTATTACTACTTCATCACCTTTGGATGCTTCCCTGATTTCATTCTCCTTCTGTAGCATTAGCATAAAAACACCTCCACATTGTCTTTGTCTTTTGACTTGCCTGGCATGTGCCCTTGGGCAACCTTAAGTGGTGATCCTGCTTAGCTTTACCATCTCCTTTCATGTCTACCTCATTCCTGTGTGGGCAATTAGAAGCAATTTTTTCTTTGTCCATTTGCATTGAGTCTGCCTGAAGTTTTGAGACAGATCGCATTAAAACCTGGATGGCTGCTGTGTGCATGAGTAAATTCAGATTTTCTGGCCCACATGACAGCCATTTTCCCAGACCCTATCCCCTCAGCAGCCATTTCTTCCCTCACCACCAGGGGGTATTTTTTTAATTGGTACTAGAATATTCAGGGTTACCGCACTTTGTATTCCCAGCGACGTATTAAGAGTTTGAAAATGTTATAAAAACATCACTTTAAAAGGGTTTTTGGATACCATGGCTTATAAATGGTTGGAAGACGTCTTCACAGCTAAAGGGGCCAAACAAAGTGTGAACAGTATTTTTTATAACATTTTCAAACTCTTAATACATCGCTGGGAATACAAGTGCGGTAACCCCCATTGTTATATCTATATACCATTGTAACAATAGGTGTAGCAGGTTTTCTGAATTCTCAGCTTTCTTTTTTAAAAGACTCTACCTGTTCCCTTATGGATATATAAGGAAAAGGCATATCATTGCAAGGGAATATTGCAAAAGACTTCCTTTTTTAAAAATGAAAGCTGGAAATTCAGAGAACCTGCTCCACCTGTTATTCCAGCCATACATCAATATAGCAATATTCTAATGTTGGTTTTTAAAAATTGCAAAAACCCTGGTGGACCAGGGGAAGTGTGGTGACCACTTTTAGGGGATTGGGGCAGGGAAACTATGGGTAAATCTGCCATGTGGAAGCCTCGTTGCTGCTGCATTTTATTTGCAGCTACACCAGCAACAGGGAAAGCACACGGAAGACATTGGTTTATTTTCTCATGCTGGACTCATCTCACCAGATACTTTCTGCCTGTTCAAAGTCAGTCCTAAATTCTGGCTGTGTTTTATAATTTTTGATGAGATCCTTTTCTGATGTCTAAAGACCTGCTTCTCAAACACTGACAGGGAATTTATTTCGAGGAAATTTTCAGTGTTTGATTTTACATGGAAATGGTAAATATTTGTTTTTGTAGGGGCCATATTCAAGGGGAAAGAAATATTGTATTAGATTGTATTTGCATTAGACAGTAATAGTATCTTTTGTTTTTCCTGATAAGCTCTGCACATATTCGAAAGGGTGAATAAGGAGAAGAGTGTTACTGCCAGCAAAGGACAGCAGCCTATCTGTTTATCTAAATTGTCTGTGTGAGGAATTTTGGCTGAGCAGGGGAATGGTGGGAGGAATCATCAAAAATTATCCAGGGGAGGAAGTATGCTATAGGCAAAGAATGGTTAGGTGGAGCTTAAGCAGTCAATTTATCTGTCTTACTTAGGTGAGTATTATGTGGTTGTTTTAGCAGCCACAAATATTGTCAGAACAAATGAATTCCAACATAATGATTAAGTCAAGGCTTTCCAGCAGAAGTGGGTGTTCCATCACAAATTAAGTAATATTAAAATCTTTTGAGTACACACTTATCTAGGTGTTTTTTTAAAAACTAACAATCCGGAGACTTTATGTGAAAAAGCTTTAAAGAGATCCCAAACAGTGTGATATGGGGAGCTTTGTTCTGGAAGAGAGGAATGAAACTGAATTATTTATCATGGAATTGTTTCAATGGTTTCTCTGGAAGTTTCGGTCTGCTTTGCTTTCTGTTTCTGAAGAATCTGCAAATAGAAGGAATGGATTTGTTTTGCCTTGGATGCTGCTGTTGTTTTTTCCTTCTCACAACAAGCAAAATGAAGGCTGAAAGCTTTAAAAGCAGGAATAATTACCTAAATATTTATTTTATTAATTGATGGAAGCAAATTAACTTATTGAGGCAGTACCAAATACATTAACCCCCCCCCATTTCAGTAGGGCAATTTAGGAGCCGAGATGGTCCCTTTGCCAAGTGAACATGATCCTTGAAGTGAAGAGATTATCCGGAATGAAGGCTCTTGCCTGCCCAGACAAACTCTTTCAAACAATAGGTGGGATGTTTAATAGTTTGAACTATTTTCAAACAATAGGTGGGGTGTTTACTCCGGACGTGCCAGCGATGTTCTAGCACTCTCCCCCTAAAACTCTATGGTCCATGGAAATTGCTAGAGCATCCCATGTAATGCTGGGTGGGCACACTGACCATCCTAGGACAGAACCATGCCAAAAAAGCTCCAACCAGTGGCCAGGTAGGACCTGGCAACCCTATGGGCAACCATTGATTTCCCCCCCCCTTATGTGTCCTGAATTGCATCTGCCTTAGTAGCCATATTTTAGGCAGGAAGAAAAGTCTGCCTCTCCTTCCTCCAGTCTAGGAATCCAGGAAATTCAAATTAAAGTGGCAGGTCTAAGACTTTCATCAGGCTCTTCAGTTTCTTATTTGTTGTTTCGCATCAGGATAGGGGAGCCACCTTTTTAATGTTTACTCATCTGTGGTCTGTAATGGCAGCACAAGTTTAGGTCTTGGGGACAGGTTGAAAGTTTATATCCAAATATTTTCTACTTTATATTAGTGAGGCAACTAATTTCTAAACAGTCCTTTCCTTCTTTTTAAGCTGTTTTTATGGTCCACTCCTAGCCTGAGGGTGCTTAATACTGTTTTTAATGGCTTGTTTCAATTTTAATAACTTTATGATAATTGTTTTTATGATTGTATTGTATTTGTTTTTACCTTGTGTGCCACCTTGAACATGTTTCTGGAGAGCTGGCATATAAACTTTCTAAGTAAATAAATACAGATAAGGGCTCTGGCCTAGGTGATACAATTTTGTCAGCCTAATGAGCCTATCATGTAAAGAGCCCTCTTGAGTTGGATGAATATTTTCTTTGAAGGTACCGTAATTTATTTTCAATTGAACCTCTTCCAAACTTTTTAGAAGTTCACAATTGCTAGCCAAGACAGGGTATCCAAAAGCAGCACTGTCTACCTTGCTGGTTTCTAAAAGAATGTCTTCTAGTAAAGAAGACCAAACTATCTGGAAATCATTCCTATTTTGGTACTAGAAAACAGGAGTGTGGCATCTCAAGGCAAACGCAGCATTCAGGTGTTGCGTCTCTTTATCTGGGACAGGCACAAACCGGTGCTTGCATGCTGCTTCATCCTCACTTGGTGCAGAGTATGATCAATAGCTTCTTGGTTTGGGAAATCTTCAGTCTAACTCCTGGGTGCCCCAAAGCTGTCCCCTGAGCAAGTGGGAGATTGTCTCCTCTCCACAAACTGGGATTCTAACCAATGAGTTAATTACAGCTTTAGCATTCATATTTGTGGGTAGGAAACAATCTCCAGTTTGACCAGGCACTTTCATTTTTCTGAGAAGCAGTCTTCTTATGACTTATATTTCAGCATTTCTTTCACAACACATCTTAAAAGTTTTGAGATCTTTCTGAGTATGCCATATTAGACAATTTTGAATTATGCTGCATGGTATATTCTGCCATTGGTTCGTGGTTTCCACTTGAAATTTCAGTGTAGTGATAAATACTGTTATTGGGCTTCTATTCCATTCAAGGAACCAGTCTTGAAAACTATTATCCGCGAGGAAATATCATCTTGTAGAGCTTATAAGATTTGGGTGCTTTCTGTCAGTGAGAATAAGGACAAAATAGTTCTTCAGTCTGACCTGATCTTTATTTCCATAGTGAACCCTGTCCCACAAGAGTAAGAGATCATTTTGGTGTTTTCCACATGGAGATAGGTGAGTGTAGTTTCACCACTGCAGCTGAAGCTGGTGATACGTTGCATCAGCAACAGAGCTTCCACATGGCAAGTTTCCCTGTAGTTTTCCTGCTCCAGTTCCCCAGCAACAGCCAACCCACTACTCCACAAGGATTTTTTTTAGTGCTTTAAAAAAAAAAAGGCAATTGAATTGAATGATACAATAGCTTGTTTATCAGGTTATCTGACATACAGCTTTAACTTTTTTAAAAGTAAGTCTAGCCTCTTTCATTGTGGAGACATACCTTTCCCTTTGTATCTCCGCAACAAAAGGAGCTAGAGACTTACCTTTAAAAAATGAAACCTGGGAATTCTGAGGACCTAATTCATAGTTTGTTTTATCACTATAACAATATTCAACAATATTAAATTTTTTAAAAGCCCCCTCAGAGGTGGGGAAAGAAATAGCTGTTGTGGGGGCAGGGAAAATGGCTGTCATGTGAGTGGGACTGGGAAAAGCTGAACTTTCCTACCCACATAGGAGCCATCTAGGCTCCGCTGTGATTGTTCCCAAAACTTCATAGCAAAGTAAGTTTGGGAAAGACTGGAGAAAAACTGGAAACCTTGGGATGTGCATGAGTGCACCATGATGCTTTGGGGACCCAGAAAACACCCCACTTCCCAACAACATTAAATCTGCGGCAAAAAATCATTTGGAAATGGTTTTTGCATGTCGCAATCCCTGTCATCCTAAGGAAAAGGAATGGCTGTGTGTATTATAAATGCTCTTACAGAATGTAAACTTCTGGACAACATGAATATCTGTGTGAAGATAGATCAACTTACCACAACATTGTGAGCAACATTGCTTGCTTCTTAAGTGCATGCTATGGTATTGCCACACAGACAATTGTTGCTATGTTGTGTGTGTGTGTTTTACAGTATTCCATGGCTGGTTATTCTGCCACTCCTGGCTACTGATGCCATGGAGTGAAGTTGTCAGTTTTACCTGTGCCTCTGTGCATTGCTCTACCATTTTGTCACTATTTCCTGCTTCTTTGTTTATATAAATGGAGGTTAGCTAGGATGTTAAAACAACTCATTATTGTATATAATTTATCCATGTCCATTCTCTATATGCATTTTTTTACTTAAGTGGGTTTGCTTTACTTTTTACTTGTGCCTGCACTCCACACATGTGCACACATGTGCACCAGATGAAATTAAACAAGAGGGAAAATATCCCCAAGGTTTACTTTACAGATTAAAATAAAAATTAAGCATCTATTACACACACACCCCACCCAAGCTCCTCATCACACAACACTCAATATAGATATAGTCAGAGATAGCAAAGTGAAGTTTCTTGGTTTAAAAAAAATGGACAAAAACGTTATGAAAACTGCTACTTCATTTTTTCAGAGTATACAATTAAAACTGAAAACTATGGAGAAAAGGAAAGGAAGACTCAAGCCATGAAACTTTACTTTAGAGCAGGGGTCGGCAAACTCATTAGTCAAAAGAGCCAAATATCAACAGTACAACGATTGAGATTTCTTTTGAGAGCCAAATTTCTTAAATTTAAACTATATAGGTAGGTACACTGTTTATTAACTTAACAAACTTTAATTAAAGTTTTAAGTCTTAATTAAACTATAGGTACACTGAATAAAACTTGATATCATACTTAATAGTGATCTTATTTATTGATAAAAATTAAATTGTAAGTCCCTGCCATTTCCCCCTCCCCATCCGGAGTCCTCGTCTGGAGGCCTGGTCTACTGCCATAAAAGCCTATTGGTAGACCTGGCCTTTGGCTAAGTCCCATTGGGAGGCCAGGTCTACCCATTGGCTTTCTTGGCAGTAGACCTGGCCTCCGGAGGCCCATAGAAGCCAATTGGTAGACCTGGCCTCTGAAGGGGGACTTTTTTCCCCTCCTCGGAGTCCAGGTCTACCGACAAGAAAGCCAGTGGGTAGACATGGCCTCTGAGGAGGGAAAAAAGTAAGTAGGGTATCCATAAAATTAAATCATGTCAATGACTGACAAACACTGTACATTTTCCCCATCTGCATTCTCAAAACTCTGCAGGGGGGCTTATTGTTGAGTTGTGCATCTGAGTGGCAAATCCAAGGCAAAACCTCCCATTCATAAATGGCCAATAACCCCCCATGCAGAGTTTTGAGAATCTGGATGGGGAAAATGTGCATCTGAGTGGCAAATCCAATGCAAAACCTCCCATTCATAAATGGCCAATAACCCCCCATGCAGAGTTTAGAGAATCTGGATGGGGGAAATGTGCATGAATCAAACATGGCCAGTTCTGCTGGGGGTCCCCACTGGGGAGAAAGGGGGATATGACTGAAGTTGATTAATGCAAGAGTATCATTGTCTACTACACTCTTCTTCCTTCATTCTGTTCTCCTCCTTCTGTGAGATGCCTTCATTTCTCTCTCCCTGCTTCTAACCCCCCACTTATTTGTCAGTCTTGGCCACGGCTGCTTCTCATCCCTGGTTAGCAAGTTAGATCGCAACCTTGGGGTGGGGGGGGAGGCGGCGTCTTTGCCTTTTGGGGGGGAGTGGCGGCGGCCCAGTGCCCACCTGAGAAGCTCCCGTTGACGGTGAAGCCGAAGGTGGGCTGCTGGTGGGTGCCGTCCAGGTGCTGGGCGCCGTAGAGGGGCGACTGGCGGATGGGCGCCTGGGAGGCGGCCACGGCGGTGGTGTAGGTGCCGCAGAAGGCGCCAGTGGCGTCGGGCGGCTGGATGACCATCCGGGATCCCAGGTTGTTCTGCCACGTGCCTGACAGGTGGGCCTGCCGAGGCGAGGAAGGGCATGCTCAGCCCAGGCGGGAGGGCGGCAGGTTGTCCCGGGACCGAGGCCGCGGGAGACGCTCACCGCCACCGCTTGGAAAGAGCGCTTGACGGGGCCGGGGGGGGGGCTGGAATGCCCCTGGCTGAGGGGGCCCCACTCCAGGTGAGCCCTTCAAGGCCTCCAGCCGGGGAGAAGTGCCCGTAAGCCCCGTCCAGTTCCACCCTGCGGTGGCTGGCTGGCGGGCTGCTGTGGCGGCTGCCTCTCTAACGTCCCCACGCCCCCGGCCAGGGAAACCAGGCCGGTGCCGAAGAAGCAGCAACCAGGGCGGTGCAGGCCCCAGCTGCCACCGTGAAGGTGCTGGTGGAAGACATCCGCCCCACCCAACAGTTGACAGGCGGGCCTGGGGCTGGAATTACAGCGCCGCACGCACGCCGCCACGGGGCGAGGAGGAGACGGAGGCTTCCGCCTCCCAGCCATTTGGGGAATTTCCGGGAGGGAGATTGAGGGCGGGGGTGGTGGAGGGACCTCTCGGGCTGAGAGGATAAGAGGCCAGAGAGAAAAACTGCCACAGCCTCCCCCCATCTGAGGTGGAGGGGCGGGGCAGAGCTCAGCCGACGGACGGGGGGACTTACGGGGGATGGGGGGACTTACGGGGGGACGGGGAGCCGTACCCAAGGGGCCAAAGAGCCGCATGCGGCTCGGGAGCCACAGTTTGCAGACCCCTGCTTTAGAGGAAATAACTTCCCAGCTCAATATTGCCAGCAGATTGCTAATACAGGGCACCACCCATACAAATATAGGAAACATGGAAAAGAACTTACAACTTGGTAAGAACTTCATGTTTTACCCCATGACAGTGTGAAGCAGAAAAAATGCACCACATTTTCAGAAATACAGATGAGCAAGCACTGGCTGACCATTTGTTTCTGGATACAATTAAAAGTGCTGGTTCTTACCCTTAACACCCTAAGTTATTTGGGGACAGGGTACTTTAAGGACTGCATCCTCCCATATTGCCCATGCTGCTGGCTAAGATCCCACCAGAGACGGGGGTTTTTCATTAGTGACGCCTCACTTATAGAGTGCCATTTCCATGGAGGCCTGCCTATGTTATTGTTCACCCAGGTTTTTAATTACAGGGTTGTTGTTTTTTTTAAAAAAATATTATTTTATTCTGGAAACTTAAGCTGTCTGTTTTTATGGTCTATTTTTTGATGCCAGTTTTGAAATTATTTTTCTTTTCTTCAGACAGATTCCTGATTAGGTGGCATAAATTTCTTCTAATTTTTCTAAAATAAATGAACAAGCAACCATGTTGGAAGGGCAATGGAACAGTAGTAGCCAGAAGCCAGAAGATTAACGTAAGAACATAAGAAAAGCCATGCTGGATCAGACCAAGTCCAGCAGTCTGTTCACACTGGCCACAGGTGACATGTTCAGTTGAAGGATCTCAGCAAGTATGTGGAAAGATTCCCCCGCCCCCCTCGCTGAGAAACCAAAGATGGTCTCAGGTTAAATCCCGAGTATCTCCAGTTAAAAAGTTCTGGCAGTAGGTGATGTTAAAAACCTCTGCCTGAGACTCTGGAGAGCCGCTGCTAGCCTGCATAGACAATACTGACCTTGATGGACCAGTGGTCTGATTCTGTATTAGAAGGCTTCATGTGATGCCAGTCAAGAATAGACAATGCCAAACTAGTTAGACCAATGTTCAGGCTATATTAGCAGCTTCACAGGTTTATATGGCAAAACAATACAACTGGTTTCTAAGCGGTCTCTTTTTCTTTTACATGGTTTTTGTACAGGAAAACTGCTTATGTCTTTGTAATCTATCATCTGTGGGTAAATTAAAAATTGTATTGACTTTATGGGGCGGTTGTTGCATGGATGTATGTAAAGTACTTTCAGTTAGGGCATAGCAGCTTCAGTGGTTTTCTCATCCAGACCCTGATTAGGAAACTTGTACAGGCACTGCCTAGACATCTGTCCACACATTTGCTAGTCACTACTGTATTGATAAGTGAGCCTCTGTCAAGAGGGCTTTACAGGATGTTCTTGACCTGGGCAATGCTGTTTGAAACTAATTATTCCCCATGCAGAGATGCTGGCCGCCTCTTTACTTCACAGTTTCCTGACTGTTCTGCTTGCAGGTGAGGGGAGGGGGAGGAGAGTTTTGTGACGAAATGGTAAATTCCTTGTTTTTTTTACTTATGGCAGTTTGACTCACCCTAGTACAATCTGTGTGGACCAAATGAAAAACGTTAAGGACCTCTAGGTGCTGTCCTTTCTCTGGTGACTGCTTTTATTAAATTAATTTGGTGACAGTGGGGTTTTTTTCTTCCTGCACTGCTCTAGTGTAATGTGGGCAGCTAGTTACCAATCCTCCTGTATAATTCTTTGCTTTATGGAAGTTCACTGGGTAACTATGGAACTGTTATTCCCTTTCAGCCTAACCTACATCACAGGGTTGGTGTGTGGAGGAAATAGAGGGGAGAATGAAATAAGGTGTTTTGGGTCCTCACTGGAGAGAAAAGCAGAGTATAAATATCTTAATCAAGAAACGATCCCTAGTTGCCATACTGCCCTATTTACAGCAGGAAGAAAATGAACTTACTAGTAAGAACAACATTCTGTTTTTTGACTATAGAGGAAAAATGAACATAAATTCATAATTACAATGAAATTGCTATTAGTCTTGAGGATCAAAGCTCATGCTGAAAACTTATGGATGTCTGAAAGCTAATCAAAGCAATATATATGCTTTGCTTTACTTTGGTTCAAGAATTTCGTTGTCTGGAAAGGTGAAACTTTTATAACAGATTTAAATTGGCACAGGAGAATGATTTAAATCTGTTTCCTTTCTGAACTAATTAGAAATGGACTGTTGGTTTAAAGTTGTAATTCAGTTACTTTAAGACTGTTTACAATGTATCCTTTTGAAAAACTACGGGTGCCTGGCTTTTGTTGGGAAGCAGAAAGTCTGGATGGGGTAAGCAACCTGCAAAGGAATTTGATTTGCTCCGTTTCAAAAAATTAAAGACAAATATCTGTTTCTATTGGATTATAAACATGTTCTGGATAGCTTCAACTGCTACATAACCCAGTGATATTTTAATTTGCCGGGTAGACATGTTTACTGTGTACTGTGTAGTTTATGAGTGTTACCATAAATGAGGTAATCTTGCATCTTGGTTTCCATGTGTGAAACATTAAATGAGCAAATACAGCTGGGTTGTTACTTGACGATATTAATGGGCTTTATTTGGATATAAACTGTTGTGTTGAACTGTTTAAAACATTTGCGCTAAGTGCAGCTTTTTTCAGCCTTTTTATGACATGAGCGAAACCAATATTTATTTATTTTTAAAGCTGCAAAGTGCAACTTCAGTGCCTTATCAATGATAATCCAAAATATAACACGGCGTTCCTAATCAAAGTGCAATTTCTATTCAACGGTTAGCATTTAAGCGTATGTATGAACAGTAGCCAGCATGATAAAAGGCAGCCTGCAATCTGAAGTCAAGGTAATGCATCTAGGAGGGAAGATAAATGAAGTCAGGGTTGCCAGGTCCCTCCTGGCAACCAGCAGGGGGGCTTACTCGCAGCAAAGTACTGTGCCAGCATCACAGTGACGTTGTCAGCAATGCAATGATATCACTTCTGGATTGAAAATAACTTTATTTAAATTTTTCTCAGACAGTTCACTGTTGTTGTTTTTCCTGGCTACACACACATACCCAGCCTCCCCTGGCCATGTGTTCATGTGGAGAATTTCCAGCACACACCCGCCATATCCAATCCTGTTGTTCTTCACTGAGTTATATTTCCTGACATGGCCATTTGTGTTTGCAGGAAATAATAAGAAATCTTTTAGACTAATTTTATTTAGCTTTCATAGGTTGCCGTCTACTTTGTCAGTTGCTAGTGGAACTATTAGCAGTCGGCTGAAGAAATCTGATAGTAGAACAGGCATGTGCTCTTAAAGGGACATTCACTAATAAGGGAACTCTGGGATTCAGAAAGAATGTTATTCCCAGCTCTGATAGTGTGAGAAGATACTGTCATTTTTGTTCAGGCCTTGGCTGACACGATATAAATTACTGTGTATTCTGTACAGCCACCTGAATATAGCTGTTTGACGATGGCTACTGAGATGTTTTTCAGGTATGATAAAATGTTTAACCACAATCTTTTTAGAAATGTAGGTTGTGTTAGATTTATGTCCATTTCATCTTTTTCCTCAAATGAAGCCCTGTCTGCCCAGCATGGACTGCTGATATTGCATAAACAAAATTTATAGAATTGAATGTGTAAGCATTTTGCATACAGTTCCACAAACTGGTATTAGGTCTTCTGACTGTGTTGTTGATGTTGATTAATAAGCATAGTTGGCAGTTTTTTGCTGCATCGTTCTGATTCACAATATTCTGATTCACAATATCTAGAATAATATATTTAAATCCATACTTACCCAATAGCCAATGTTCTGAGACCCTCTGAGAGAGGTCTGAGATTCTAGCCCTTCTGTGCCTTTATTTATACTGTTTAAGTCACCTCTAATGGGCTTGAACCTTGAGCTCGAGTAGGATACAGTTGTACTTCACATGCTCTGTAGCTTCCCTTTAGACTACCATATAAGGACTTCCCCTTCCACCAGGCTATTTTGCTAAACGTTAAACAGTCAGTTTTGAGTCATGTTATCTCTATATATTTTTAATTTTACCATCATTCTCATCTCCTGTATAATACGAATAAAATGAACCTATTTATAAGTTTCTACCATCATTTTATCATATTAAAACCCAATATAATGTTACAGTACATTAGTCAGCAAAATACAAGGTTGTAGGACAGACGTTTGTGAGGGTGATGTCCATTTAGTACAGGAATACAAGTGAAATTCCTGCATGACACTTCAAGGATAGAATGCTAACAGTATTCTAGGTCCTTCAAGGATAAAGGACAAGCATTGAGCTCGGTGACATTTAAGTCTTTCAAGGATAAGGTGCAAGCATTGTTCTGGCTTGTCACATTTGTCCTTGGCCAAGAATGCTCAGGCTTGTATCTTTTTAAATGGGCTTTTATGAGCTGTTAGGGTTTTACATTGAACAATTCTGCACATGTACAATATTAATACAGTAGTTTATATGCCCCAATATGTCAAAGCCTGTAACAAAAGAATGTTTATACTTTGTGGTCTGGTATCACAATATGTGTGCCCTGACCTGGATGGCCCAGGCTAGCCTGATCTCGGCAGATCTCAGAAGCTAAGCAGGGTCAGCCCTGGTTAGTATTTGGATGGGAGACCACCAAGGAATACCAGGGTTGCTGTGCAGAGGAAGGCACTGGCAAACCACCTCTGTTAGTCTCTTGCCATGAAAACCCCAAAAGGAGTCTCCATAAGTCGGCTGCGACTTGAAGGCACTTTACACACACACACATACATCACAATATGTATCTTAAACAGCATGGCAGATTGAATCTCCCCCACCCCCCCGGCCACATCTTTCCACCTTAAGTTTTTGTGATAACTGGTTACCAATAAGTATTGGTGGAGCTTCAGTTGCTTATATCAAACCAACATTTATTCAGCGTACTTTTACACTAGTTCTTAATATATGCACTTCTTTCATGCACTAGTACTTAATCAAAAGTATACTTTCACTGCAGTATTCTGTGGAAATGTCAAATATAAAGTTTGATTAATAACTATGGAATATAAATGATACATCATATAACTTTTTTGCTATTTTGACAGGATTTTTGTTGCTGCACCGGTTGATCATTTAAACTGAGCGTCTGCAGAAAAGAAGGGGCTTAGAAAATAATTACAAATTAATGTATAAACAGGTTCTTCAGAAGCTGGGAAAGGGGAAAGGGAAGAGGGTCAAGAAAAAGGATGTAATACTATAATTTCTTTAGTTGTATACATGGCATTCCAACATTGGCTCAATTTGTTAAGCTACCTGATGTCTTCATGTGTAGTTTAAACAAGATTCTGTTCTTAGGCCGCTTGTCCTTTTCAGCCTTCTTCTTAAGGAGATGGATGATAAATGGAAACATAAACATAGCATGAGAATGTGAACTAGCTCCCAAACATTTCAGTCATTTTATAAACAACTGGTCATTGTTACCTTTAGTAGGATTACAGTTTCTCCTCAAACAGCAGGGCACTTTATCCTTGTTACAGAGCTGAATCTTAATGTTTTGGTATATTTTGCTTAAGGACTTCAGTGTTTAAATAATAGTTATATAATTATACATTCATTAAACATTGTATTTTGAGCCATGGAATTGTAGCAACCAAAAATGAAAAACTATTGCCCATAAACGGAAAAATCTTGGCTTGGACCCAAGTGTTTTACAGAGTTAATTTTAGTCATATCTGTTTTAAACAACTTAATTATATACTGTCCATGGTTGGCTTTAGAGCTTTACTGAAGAAAGAGACTGTCCATTTTAAATTTCTGGTATATATAGCTGGTAAGCTTTCAATTATAAGCCCTCTTCCCTTTCAGAAGAAATTACTGGTCTCCCCATGTTGGTCTAGGCCAGAAGGGTCATCTTAAGACTTAAACTGGGACCCCATTGGGAATTTATATTACAAAGTCCACCAATACTTCTGTCCAGCTGTTGACTTAATTTGTGGTTGGAGTGATTGAAACTTCAGAAATAGAACAAAATGTTTCCTGCTCAGTTTTAACTTCTTTTACTTACCGGTAGGTATGGCTGCAATCTGACAATTGCGTGAGAGGATGTAAAAAGACAACACAGTCCTTTGTTGCTGTTGCTTTTTTTTTTTTTTAACAAATAAGAGAATAAATACATCACGACTGAAATCACAATGAAGATTTCCAAACACTGATGAGAAAGCAAGAACTGCATTTATTATTAACCTTTCTAAAAGGGCATTTTGGCAAATGGGCTAAGTCAGACATTTCACTTCATTTTGATTTTAGGTACACTAACCATTTAAACAGCTTTGAAATTTATACAATTTTTGTTTAGCTGTCAAAACATTTAATTATACTGTGCCTTGAAGGTGTAAAGCTGTCAAATAAATCAGAGTCTTGCGTAAATGTTTGGGGAATAGCTCAGGCTACTACACTAGAGATGCTACTTGGCAAAACTGTTGTAAATGTTCAAGCAGCAGGTATAGGGCAACACTGGCACAAGGACTCCTGATGAGCATGTAGTAATGAAGCAGAACTACACATGCAGCTTCGGGGCACTGGGAAACAATGAACCTGGTTCCAAAATTTAGGTTCCTTTTCACACACTCCCCCAAAATGGATAAGCATTCACTCATGAATGCTGGTGAAACTGGCCCAGAAAAGATTTTTCACAGAAGGTTCTTGTCATTTGATTTTGGGTAACTGGTATAATTAATATGCTTTTGATTATTTCAGTGTCAAGAGTCTGGATATTCTGAAAATTGTCTTGCAGGAACTCTAGATGTATGACTGGGTGACAGTAGTGGCAACGCAAACTCTCAACTTGCCAGAGGGGATTGGGGTGTAGTAAATTAGTTATCCTTTGAAGCTTTTCTTCTCCCCTTCAAATAATGAATGGGGAGGCCCTTGAATAAAAGCTGCTTTTCATTAGTGCCACCCAATACCTATTTGAAAGAAAGAGCCCTCCTAACGCACGCACAAATACTTGAGAGTAAAAGGGAAGCTTCCCCTTTCTACAGGGAAGAGTTCAGCCAAACAGCTCCTTGCTTCTCTTTCCAGTCAGGTGGCTTCAAATCAAAGTTAATTACTGTAGTCATTTATTCTAATCACTCTCCTTGTATGGCTAGTTGCATTCTGTCATGGGGTGGCATCGTTTGAAGCCAGTTAGGTTTGAAAGCCACTGCAGGGTACTTGAGCCTCATTAGTGAGGCTTATCCATGCCTGGCTCGGGATGTGATCCCTGATTAACTCTCTGTTAGCCCCCTTCCCCAGACAACACTCCTCCTTCCTCTTCAGTTCCATTTAACTCTTGCTGTGCTCCTTGCCATGAGTCAGATCAGAACACAGAAACACAAGGTAATGTTATTTAGCTGTAGGGATGACTCCAGGAGGAAGCTGATGCTCCTACAGAATAACTCTCATTACCCAGTGTGCTCCTAGTCTTCAGTCACATTATACATGTATCCTGTAGTGTTGATTACCATAATATTTACATCCATTTCATTAACTGTGTGTTAAATATATAGTGCACAGTCACTGACTGCACTATGATGGTCTTGTCTATCCCACTGCTACCAAACGTAGTTTTTTCTAATCACCCCTGTTTAGCTGTGTATTGCTTTGTTTGGAACAAAATGCTAACAGCACAATCCTATGCAGAGTTACTCCAGTCTACGCCCATTGACATGTCTAGACTAGAGTAACTCTCCTTAGGACTGCCCTGTAACTGAGCAATCCTAAGTAGAATTACATCCTTCTATTGAACTCAGTGAACTTAGAAAGGTGTACTGAAAATCTACACTGATGTAGCCCTTCTATAACTGTTAATTTGCATTATTTTAATGTAACAAGAAAATTGTGATTTAGGATAGAAACTTCCCTCTAATCACTGACCAGCATATAGCTGGTAGCGAAATCACCCTCCTACTTAGTAGAGTTATTTATTTAACTTAGCCTGTTATTTGTGTGTGTGTGTGTGTTAGGTTTTGGGTTAGCTGTGACTTAAAGGATTGGTATCAGTTCCCACAAACAAAAGTTTGATCACTGAAGTGGAGACCAGTAAATGGACCAGAACCAATTCATTTTGCATTCACTTGGAAATTTTCTTATCACAGAGTCTGTTTCCAAAGTGGGAATGGAGCAAGTATTTAAGTTTGTATCTCAAATCTTGCAGGCTACTACTCTCTATACTTCCTGAGGCTCTCGCGTCATAATCACCGTATAGTTGCTTGTGCCATTCTGGAGGCTTTAAATGGTATGCCTTCCAGAACATCTGCATGCTATCATCTCCTTCACTTACTTCAGGTTGCTCCTCAAAATCTATGTTTTCCATGAAACTTTGGTGCTTTCGCACATGCTGAGTAAAGCATGTGCACTTTCAATGCACTTTGCAACTGGATGTTACTGTATGAAACCGCAAAAACCACTTGCAGACCATCACTAAAGTGCATTAAAAATGTATTGAAAATGCATTATTCAGCATTTGTGAAAGTCCTCTTTATTGTAACAAAGCTGAAGTATGTGTAACTAGAGTGAATTCCATCATTTCCTGTTTATCCTTGCTTCCTCCACCTCCCGCTATTCCCTTGCAGTTGGATTTTAGATTAAAAGCTTTTCAGAAAAGAAACCTGTCTTGTAGTACTTTGTAAAACACTATGCACATTGATGGCACCATATAAAGAAATAATGACCATTATGTACTTTCCCATGGTATTGATTTAAATTAAACATTACTGCCTTTTTAAACTGTAACATACCTGTAATATATCCTATGTGGGGAAAAACCCTATGTGATTGTCCAGTGTATACTACATGTTGTTTCACAGATTCAGTTACAAGAATGATAGGTTTCCACAAGTGGCATTCCTGTAATTAAAGAGACATTGGTTTGTAGTTAAGAATATTGACAAAAGGGGGGGGGACTCTTTAGAATGGAGTCTGTACAGAGATGAGAAAGTATTTAGTTTAAGCTTCAGAAAGGATTGGAGGGTGAGGAAGTCAGGTCATTAGACACACATCAGACTCAGAGAGGAGTTAAGTGGTAGGTTGCTTGAGACTCAACACTTCTGTAGATGAAACTGAAGGGGTTTGCACAGAGATCAGAGGTGTGGATGGTTCTGAAATTTGATTGATGCTACTACCAGAAATGGAGGAGGAAACTATAAGGAGGGCTGTGCATTTTAAAATGGCATGTTAGTATCTACTGCAAATTTCTGTCGTTTCCCCCCTCTCTTTGGGAGTGACTGTAATAAAAATACCCATATTATTTTCAGAGCTGCCTAAATAAAATGTCTATAGAGTAGCAGATTGGTTAGGATGGGGAGTAAGAGTTAATCAGTATGCCAAAAGGATAGAATGTAAGCCCATTGCTTGAAAAACCTTGGTCCCCCCCCCCCAGTGTCTTCTCTCAAAGTTGACAATGAAACTGATGATGGTACTGAAGATCTCTTTTTTGCTGCCCAGGTTGTTGGCTGGATCATTCAAAGCCAGTAATATGTCGGCTTTGAATGATCCAGACAAAGCCAACAAATAATTTCATTGGCTTTTCCCAACATGCTCTTGGAAGCTGGCTGTTCATAGAAGCACTTTCTTACATAATTATATAAAATATCAATATACCTTTGCCTGTTAGTTTTAATTTTTTTTCTATTGATTTTAATTTATTTAAAATATGTATTAGCTGCCTTACTATTTTACAGGAACTCAAGGTGGCTTCCAATACAAACACAATAGAATCCACAAAATTACATAAAAACCACAAATGAAAAACAACAATTTTAAACTGCCAGTAGGCAGAAGAACTAAAACTAATCAAATGCCATTGTGAGTAAAACCATCTCCAGCTGCCTCCTAAAGGACAAGAGTAAGGGGGCCCTGGGGAGGTTGTTCCATAATTGTGGGTCTGCCACTGAAAAGACCTTTTCTTGTATACCTACCAGATGAGCTTCAATGGGAAGGTCAATAGTGGCTCTCCCAGGGATCTTAGTTCCTGGGGGGGGGGGAACATATGGCAAAAGATGGTCCTTCAGATACCTCAGTCCCAAGCCATGTAGTGCTTTAAAGGTCAAAGTCAAATCCACTCCTCGGGAGTGGATTGGAAGCCAGTGTATTTGATGTAATATTGGGGTCACACAATCCTGGTAACTGGCCCCAACCACCAGTCTAGCTGCAACCTGCTTTAGCTGCAGCCTCTGAACACTGTTCAAGGGAAGTCACAAGTATAGCGTATTGTAATAGTCTAGATGTAACAAAGGCATGGATCACTGTGGCTAGATCAGACTTTGCCAGGAACTGGCGCAGCTGGTGCACCTGCCAAAGCTGAGCAAAAGCACACCAAACCACAGCAGCACCCTGATTTTCTAAGGTTACTTCTGTGTCGAACAGCCCTCCCAAACTGTGAACCTGACTTTTCTAGGGAAGTGTAACCCCATCCGAGACAGGGGAGATCTGGAGTCCCTGGTCTGCCATTCTATTAACCCAGAGCATCTACCTCTGTTGTGTGAGGATTAAATTTCAGCTTGTTCACTCTCATCCAGCCCGTTACAGACTCCAAGCGTCATTTTAGAACATCAATCACTTCCTCGGAATTAGGTGGAAAAGAAAGGTAGGACTGGGTATTATCCACATATTGGTGACCCCGCAGTCCAAACCTCCTGATGACCTCTCCCAGTGGCTTCACGTAGATATTAAATTGCAAGGAGTATAGATCAAGCCCTGTTGAACCCCACAGGCCAAAAGCCATGGGGCAGAGGTGGAATCCCCCAGCACTGCCTTCTGGAACCAACCTCCCAGATAGGAATCGAACCACCACAGCAGAGTGTTCCTTAGTCCCAGCATCAAGAGGTGGCCAAGTAGGATTCCATGGTTGGTGATATCAAAGGCCACTGAAAGATCTATTATCTTTTTTTTAAAAAATGCTTATTTTCAGATGTTATAAAATGAAATATTATTAAGCTTAAAACAAAGAAGTGTGAGTTTGTGTATGTATATACACACACAAACTGCATTTTAATGTTGAAATAGAAGGGTAGGTGCATTTTTCATAATGCCTTTTAATCCCAACCAACTTGACCCATGCATTATTAAAGTCCACACCTGCATATGTTTTAAATTTAAATGTTTAAATCATCCCGTCTAACCCAAAATTGGGGAATCGGGCAAAATCCAATTGTGCCACTGAGACTTTTCCACAGCTCCCCTTTTGCTGCCTTGGAAAATTTTCTTCCGTATCTTGTGATTGGCCATGGTAAGAGAAGTGTGTCACAGAACACACTGTATTACTTTACCATATATAAGGGGGTTTGTTGGACTGGGGTTTTCTAAATTTTATTATATGTATTAAAAGCTGCATTGCAAATAAAAAGAATATTACTATTTTTTTTAAAAAGCTTCTATAGCAAAATCAAATGAGTCTTCATTCACCAAGGAAATGGTTAAATCAACAATGAATAAGTGAATTAACACTGAAAAATTATTAAGATTTTTTAAAATGTACATGTTCCTATGCAGAGGGCAATCCTGTGAAGCGTTCTGATTTCATTTGATTTAGACTGGAGTAACTCTACATGGGATTACACTGTATGTTACTTGCAGAACAAGCCTAAGCAGAGTTACAAACTTTTAAGTCTGTAGAAGTCAATGTTAATATACAGCAAATGTAAAGTACATATTCAAGTATGTTTAAAAGGTTAATTGTCTATTTTGAATGTGAAAACCACACTTTGCAATTCAGTCATTGTGAAGACTCAGAACAAGTTTGCGTATTCTCTTTTGATCTTGATAGAAGATACAAATTTCATTTAAGATTAAAGCTTTGAATTTCAGAGGAAACATGACCTTCTGTATGTAAACCACTATTTTTTTTTCATAATCTGCATTTTTTATCTAACCTGGGTACTTATTTATTTGGAGCTCTGTGCTGAACTTCTGCAAAAGGCTGCTTAAACACTATCCAAGTCACATTTTACAGACATGTTTACTCTAGCACCTTGCCCAAGACATATGTCCTGTGAATATGGAGGCGTGTAGACTTTCTCATTTCCTTATTCCATGTCCCAATACATTCCTAGAATGGTCAGTACTGTAGCCTGGCTTTATACCTTATATTTTTACAAATGCCATCGTGGTAACACTACTACTATTTTGCAATTATTTTAGTGCTATGTTGTGCCAGCTGCACAGAGCATGCTATTTTAAACCAAATAGCTGATGGAGGTAGCTTCTGAGAGCAAGTACTAACCAGTTTTTAGCTCAAACCGTTGCAGCCACAAACTCCCAGAGAGAAATTCCCATTTCTCAACCTCAGCTATTCACTGCTATACGAAACTAAGTGTAGAGCCTTCCTCCATCCCAAGGAGTCCTCCCCTGGTGGAAGAAGCCCTTCCATCAGTAAAAGGCTTCTTTTGCTGATGAAAAACTCAACACTTGACTGATTACAATAGTAGGATTCAGCCATAGTATTTACATAGTGCTTTCCCCTAAGGGTGTAGAATATAAAATGGGACTAGCTGTCTAATATGTAATAGCTTTAAGCGTGGCATCTCTCACTGTATATATTAACCCCTGGTTAAGGCGGAGGACAGGAGTGGGAGAATAAGCAAAAAGGGATGATGGAAGATGAGCCATTATGAAATTGAAGGAGACATACTGTAGAAAGAAGCTTACAGTCAGAACATAAGAACAGCCATGCTGGATCAGACCAAGGCCCATCAAGTCCAGCAGTCTGTTCACACAGTTGCCAACACAGAAGTTTCAACACAGAGAAGTTTGTTGGAAGTTGCCAGATGTTCATTTTTCTCTCAGTTTGGAAGAGAGTGTACATACTGGTCCCAGATCTACAATAATTGGTTGTAGAAATCAGTATCATCTTCTGGGAGAGAGAACAATTTCAACACATCTCCATAAATGTTTGGCTGATTCCTGTACATTTCCTCTGAAAATCAAGGAATTTAAAGAAAAGGCAAGACTGCTTCCAGGGCTGATAAAATCAGTAGGGGCAAAATCACGCGGCAAATCACATGTCAGTTGTGACCCTGGTTCCTGCTCTTTTCCCATGAATGAACGGCTTTCCTGAGTGTTTCTTGCAATAAATAAGGTGTAAGAAAGTTCTCAGTTCAAGGGATTGAGACTGCTTAGCAAATATCTGCACAAAGTCTTGGCTAGTTGAAAAAAGTTGAATAGTTCCCCCCTCACAGCATTCTTTATAGGTATGCATTTCTTTCTACCTCTTTCCAAAGAGTGCCATAGTATGCCTGTTCGTATCCTCCCTCTTGTGCAGCTCTTTGTTCACTGGTTATTCAGAAGTGAAGCAACCATTAAAACTGATTAGAAATATCAACAAGATATATACTTTATAAATAAAAAGGGTTTGAAATGTGATCTCAGATATCGTATATCAAAAGAACACTAAAATTGTGTGATAAAATTTCTATCAGAAAATTCTGACAAATATATTGTTCACCAAGATCACAATTGTACGCAGTAGCTTTTCTCATAAAATAAATGCAAAACTAGTTAAGCGTTCTCAAATACTACTGTCATCATGGAATGTGTGAATCCTGTTGTTGGTAACAATTAAAAAGATGTTAGTTTTGTTAGTTTTTCTGTATTGTGTTATGATTTGTATAGTTGTCTCTAGGTCTCAAATGCAAAGCCAGCATTTTAAGAGTTAAGGTCTTATTAGGAAGAGAGGAAATCTGGTAACTATTGAAGAGACTAGACCTAATGGTGCACACAAACAATTTGTCAGTCTTCGGAAACGTGAATAGCTTTCTGCAAAGTGGCTGCTCTTGCTTTGTTTGAACAGACTAAACTTTTCCTTTTTGGACTTTAAATCTTAGTAAGGGAATGTGATCCACATATTCAATCAAAATCATTTAATTCAAAGCATATTTTGATTAGAAAAAGGCTGACATGGTAAGAAACGCGAGCATTTTTTTTTTCAAGTTGAAAGGACTTTTTATCATATATTTAACAGGAAAATTTGAAACAGTTCTAATTAGTCTGAAAAAAACAGCCTTCATCGTTGTAAATTAGAAAGGTCATACATCAGTGTTAAGGAAACATTACTGCTAGTGTTTGAAATCCAGCACATGCAACCATAACAAACCACTTGATTTTTAAATTTTGTTTGTTGCCCATAATATCATGTTGTGAATTTATGTAGCCCTAAAGGGACAGTAGGTGTATTCAAAACGAATGTATACATTTTTAAAAGTCTTAAAACTTGTTACTGTTTTTATTTCCCTATTCAGGCTTTTATCAAATGTTTTAAACTTTGTATTTAAATTGAGATTAGGTCATACCATGTGATCTGTTTTTAAAAAATCAATATTTGAAAACCCAGTTGCCTCATTTCTTTCAGTTTTGGGTAGGAAACTGCAAATTTATAAATCTGACTGAATTATTCTAATTTTATATAAAGATCCACAAAAATGTATGTTTAATTTTGAGGCAAGTAACAACTGAATCTCACTGGAATGTATACAGTATCATAAACCAGGAAGGGAACCATTTTCAACTTTAATGATATAGTTCTGTTTCATTTGTTTATTCCAGGGATAGTGTAGGAGAATGCTGCCTATTTCACTGAACAATAATATTATAAACAACTTTATTTAAAATTGACACAAAATCTGCCTTGATATTCTCATGGTTCCAGTATACATTTTGTTACAACAGAATGGTCCTTTTCACAATGACTAGTTGGGCAAGTGTAATCTAATGTTCTGAGAACCAAAACGTACAGGAAGAGAGAAACCAAAATCTCATGAATATTTTCTATTTCTGTATGTTCACCGCAGAATATTGAGGCTATTACAGAAAATTGAGGTTTATTAAATTGCATTGCGCTTGAAATATGTTTCTGAATAATTTGGAGTTTTCCTTTGCAGTTTATTAGGCTCAATTTGTGGATGGTTCTGGTTTATTTCTGCCTTGTGAATGGATAAATGAAAGTTACTAATAGGTGTTTGTGTTTGACATCTATATATTGTACTTTTTAGCATATCTCAAGTGTTTTAGTCTTGGTCTAATAGATCTCATTAAAAAAATAGATATCAGCCCCAAGACAGTTTGTCAAAGCTAATATGAGTCCCACCGGACTGAATTGACAATTTGTGTGTGGCTTTCCATGGCAGTCCTCTCGTGGTCTTATTTGATCCTTAACAATTGGGCATTAGTCTCTGATTTATTTTACAATAACTCAATAGAGCTGAATATTATTGTACTGTGTTGGACATTTTAGTGGATTTTCTTCTTTATGAAATTTACTCAGCACACACATAGGGTGTAAATGATATATCCTGTCTGCTGTGGGAGCACTAACAATTGATTGGTAGGGTTTAAGAGCAGCCAGGGGAAGGAGCTTAGTATCCCCTAGTTGCACACCGTATTTAACTGTAGCTTTAATGAGCACAGTCTGTCTTAGAACCTTTGAATGATCCTAAATGTTTAGGTTTCTGTCGGTTGCTCTGTTTGCTTCCAACTACAGATTTTTGAAGGAGAGAATTCTATAGCTTGATATACATGAAGGGAATCTAATGCATCTAAGGAGCATTATCGTTTTCATAATTAACATTCAATCAGTTTTATACGACCATCAATATCTAGCTGGCTGTATATGTTATATACCTGTATCCATGATTTTTTTCTCTTTGTTCTTGTACAAAGTACCTATAACCTGCTATTGTCATATATAATTGGTAACATATTGATAATTAGCTATGAAAATTAAACACGTTAACATTTTTAATGCACATTTTTAAAACCTTTTTTGTCATAGCTGTTTTTAGCTATCATGTTAACGGTGGTAGATATCAACTACAAAATTAATAAGCGATGGACAAGACATTTGGAATAATGGAAACAGCAACTAAATTTCATGGTCATTGTTAATTTCTTTGTTACATTTTGATTAAACATGCATTTCAATGCCAACTCTGTAAAATTAATATTGGCACTGACACTGTTTCCTGAGTACGTTGAGGATTTGTATTTTTGAATGTATATGATGTGCCAGTTTAAGAGGTAAGAACAATATTACTTAAATTCATGGGATTAAAGCAGTTTATTAAGAGAATTTAATGTATAGCTCTACTGTGGTTCTGTCTACAATTTGAGGGGACAAGCTGTATATGGTTTACATTCAGAACATATATTTTTCCCTTTCTGCTCCCTCCTCATGTTTTCACAGATGAACCAGACAAGAGAAATTAAATATCTAGTGCTTAGTGCTTCTGGAGGAGAAAGCAATAAATAAATAAATAAATCATGATTGTCATTTATGGCATTTTATAGCTTCGAATTGTACTGCTCTGGGAACACTTGTGAGAATTTTCACAGTTTTTAACTTATTAAACAATTTTGAAATCATTAATATTTAATTGGATCAGTTGTTTTTTATAGTTTTAATTGTGATGCTTGTAAAGTTTTTTTTAACTTAAAGTACCAGCCAGTGTATTGCTTACATAAATAATGATAGTTTTTTTTGGTAGGCTTTTTTTTGTATTGGAAAATATCCCTATATAGCCAGTTTCCTGGTGGTGGGTAAGGGAGCGATTTGATATACTGTCATCTATTATAAAGGATATTTTTAGCAGTTCATAAACTGAGCTTCTAAATAAAAAAAATGATATGAACATGAAGATATGGATAGGCTTTTCCTGATTGAAAGTTCTAATTAAGTGAATAGAGGAAAATTAACTGAAATTAGCTGTCAGAAAATCACATTTAAATGAGTGATGAGTTACTCAGGCAGTAAACATTTAAATGATATAAATTGCCATTTAAGTGTATGGTTTAATGTTTGTCATGCATTAACATGACATGAGATTGCAGTGACAATCAAGCAGCTTGCTCTAATTTGAACATATTTAGGGCTTTTGTGTGGAGTGCACCACACAAATTAAGACAATTGCTGTTTTTATGTGTCAATTTAAATGTTTCTTCAGGCATCAGTTAATGAAACTAACCCATCATTTCTGTATGCACCGTGCAGAATAGTTTCTTAGGGTTTTAGAGTAAATCCCAGTGCTCACCCCCTCCTTTCATACTACGCATTCCGTTGAAAAAAAAACACGATGCTTAATTTCTCTAAATGACAAAAATATCATCCTCCTTTTTGCAGTGATTCATCTAAACTTAGAAAATAAAATAACATTTTGTGCAAAGGCTCTGCATCAGATTGCTGTAGCAACTTTACAGCTGTTTTAATCAATAATATGAATATTTTCTAATTTCATTAAAATACTGGCAAATATTTCATCTCTTTTACAATATTAATTGGTAAAGTCTTTGTCTCATATAATGTACTGTAAAGCACTGAAGAATTTTGGTTAGCATCTCTTAGTATTTGTAATTCTGTATATTCATCCCAAGAGAACCTACACAGAGGTTCCTCAATAATTTCAACAGAAGGATAACACCATACACGTATAGAAGCATCTTTCAGATAGAGATAGTAGTAGCATTTCAGAATTCCGAACTTCCCAGAAATAACTGTAAGATGATGATTCATACTGCCAGGTGTCTCAGTCAGTATAGATAATTTTCCTGTGCAATAATGTGTACAATGTACTTAGTAGGGTTGCCAGCTCCAGGTTGGGAAATTTCTGGAAGGTTTGAGGTAGAGTCTGGGGAGGGGAGAGGCTTCTGCTCGATATAATGTCATAGAGTCCACCCTTCAAAGCAGCCATTTGCTCCAGCAAATCAGAAGGAGATTGAGACTGGGAAGGGCAGCCATGAAGGAGCTAGAAAATATTTTGAAGTGTAAGGATATGTCACTGGCCACCAAGACTAGATTAATTCATGCCATCGTATTCCCTGTTACTATGTATGGGTGTGAAAGCTGGACAGTGAAGAAAGCTGATAGGAAGAAAATAGATTCCTTTGAAATGTGGTATTGGAGGAGTGTGTTACGGATTCCGTGGACTGCCCAAAAAACAAATCAGTGGGTTATAGATCAAATCAAGCCTGAACTGACCCTAGAAGCTAAAATGACTAAACTGAGGCTATCGTATTTTGGTCACGTCATGAGACGACAAGAGTCACTGGAAAAGACAGTCATGCTAGGAAAAGTTGAGGGCAGCAGGAAAAGAGGAAGACCCAACAAGAGATGGACTGACTCAATAAAGGAAGCCACAGCCTTCAATTTGCAAGATCTGAGCAAGGCTGTCAAAGATAGGACATTTTGGAGGACTTTCATTCATAGGGTCGCCATGAGTCGGAAGCGACTTGACGGCACTTAACACACACACACAAACACACAGGGCAGATCTCTGTTATCTAGAGATCAGTTGTAATTCTGGGAGATCTCCAGGTCCCACCTGGAGGTTCGCAGCCCTAGTACTTTGTGAGCTCAGATTATGCCTTGAATCTCAGAGAACATTTCCACTGGTGGGTGTATTTTCTGCCTGCAGAGCACGATTTTCTTGCACCCCCTTCTTACTGCAGCTCAAAATGCCATATGAAATGCTGGTCCAGGAGCTCCACACTCCATGGTATCCAACCCCTTGTCCTGTGTATATTTATCCATGCATGTGCAGTAGGCTTTACAAATTGTGCTCAAAGCCGTACACATGGCAATTCCTGCTACAGTGTAGTGGTCACCTACTTTTATGGTGTATTATACCAGACATGTGAGAACAAACTCATTTTGGATAATATAAATATATTTCTCTGGATCAGTGCCACTTCAGCACAGAAACTTAAAGAGTTGATTCTGGAGATGAGTGATCTGGAACTGAATTTTGATTTCGGCATAACACATCAGATTGTGTCAATCTCTCCATCTATAAAATGAGATCTAGGAGTCGTTTGAGAAATTACTGAGCTCAAGCTTGGTAAAGCACTTTCCTCAGAGAGTAACGTCATAAATATTAATAGTAAAAACAAGCATGCACATCCATAACGAAGCATTAGATGAACTTGGTGCAGTGGTTTTTGGATTTCATTATTAAATGTAAATTCAGAAAAGTACTCCTAAACCAGTTTACTTGACTGTCTTGACTGTCTATTGGACAATTTTTATATCAATGGTATGATCAGAAGCCACTTACAGGTCAAACCAAGTATGATGCTGGAAGACCTGTAAACAGATTTCTAGTGCATTTTTTTCTTGGTAAATATCAGTTTCAGGGCTCTAATTCTGATTTGGGCTACTACTCAAAGGCAGGGAGGTTAATGCTTCCTCTCCTACCATATCACTATGCAACTTCAAATATCCTCCCAGAGCCACTATTTGCCTAACTGGCAAATAGCAGGACAAACAGTGATTCTGGGAGTCTGTTTGAGATGGGGCCAAAGGCATGAGGGAAAGAATCATCCCCACCCCACCTCATTTTGTACCATGGCTCCAGTAGATAGACTTCTGTGTACCTATGTGCACAAACAGCTGCTATTCTCCAACTGAAATTTATTTTAGCCCATCTTTCTCATGGAGGCTCAAGGCGAACTACATTGTACAGAAAGGGAAATTAGAAAAGTAATCATACCATATACAGCATTGAATGTACAATGCAATGGGACTGAGCATACAAAACGGAATGACAGTGTGAGCAGCAAAGTGAACATACAGTATAAGACATGCAGTGAACAATGCAAATGAACAGTGCAACTGATCTAGGAATACATTGTAATAGCAATACAAAATAAAAAGACAATGTGAACAGCAAACTGCCCAGGCCAGCCTAGTGTGAGCAATGCAGCTGTTCCCAGATCTTAAAGCATTTCATCTTTTTATACTATACATTTTGCATACTTAAAATGCATGGGTGCCAGAGTAATGCTGCTGAGATGGCTTCCTTGTGACAAGTGAACCACTTCCTCAGCTGTAGTATTATCACTCAGCAAATATCCCTAACTTTGTTCCTCATCCCAGGTGACCAGTGTCAATTGAAACAGATATGCAGTACATAATGACTGCCCTTCATACAGCAAGAGCTCCTAAGGGATGCTGCTGGAAGAGGCGAGGCTGGAGAACGCATCATGGGATAGTGTTTTCAGGGGCATTCCTTTAGCAAGAGCAGCACTTAATACCAGTCTCTTTTTGCATTGATGAAAGTACGTCAGACAATTGTAGCATTGGTATTCAGTGAATTTTTCTGTAGCATCTTATGATGCATTCATAAATTGAAACTTCATTTGCATTGTTCAGGAACAACAGAAAACTACACCAAATGACAAAGAACAAACATTTCTGGGGAAAATAAATAATATTTGGGAACTTTGTTTGTCAAAGAACATTTCTTAATTGATGAGGCCTGGATAACTTGAGTAGTTTAATCAGAGTGAAACATTATTTTCTTCCTAGAAAGGTGTGGCCAAAGACAGGTGTATGGTGATAAAGTAGTACAGGTAAAGGAGGAAGGAATGGAGCTCAGGCTAAAGGAGGAGGGTAATACTGTAAACCATTATATATCAATGCATAAATATGGCTGACTTCAACGTGAATAATGAAAATGTTCACTGCACATTCAGCCCTCCATAGCTGCAGTGTAAAGACATACATTCTTAGCACAGATGTTCTAATGCTGCCTCATAATGCTTCTATGGAAGAATCTGTTGCTGAATTAAATCTGCAAAGTAAGCACAATATATGAGGCCTGTTGGAGCATAGTTGGGCTGTGTAAATCCCATGTTGTCCATCATGAGTGAAGTTAAAAATTGCAACATTCCCAACTGTTGAAAGTTATTTCATGAAAGCCATCTACATTTCTGTAACACAGACTTATGTCAATAAAATGCTTTTTGTAACAGGTTCTTTAAATAGCTCATGACAAATCTCAAATTTGTATCAACACTATGTTCTAAAAATTTCAAGGAAGCATTGGGTAGAAATTCCTATCTAGGGTTTTGTAATGTGTTCCTTTCACAGCTGCAGTGCCATCCTAAGCAGAGTTAAACTCTTCTAAGCACTGAAGTCAGTGGGCCTAAAAGAGTAAAACTCCACTTAGGATGGCAGTATGTATTAAGGATGGTGACAACCATTACCAACTGTGATCTGCCTTCCAGCTGATGAAGCAAATGGGAGTTACAAGAATGGCATGTAGCATTGTGGGGCTCAGAAGTGCTAGTGTGGCTTTCCTAGTTATGCTGTATTCTTCCACCTTCCACATCAGTGTCTGTCTTCAGCTCTGGGCAACACATAAATAGTTCTGGATATGTTTTTCTAAGACTCTTATGTATGTCGTCTTTATATCTATTCCATTATTTAAATAAAATTATTGTCAGGAACTACATTTCAGGAACCATATTAAGGGTGTTGTGTTCTGTTTCAGGCCTTGGAGAGTGAGTTTGTTTCCTGCCAGCTCCACCAGTGGATTGATCTGATATTTGGCTACAAACAGCAAGGTCCTGAGGCAGTTAGAGCCCTGAACGTATTCTACTATTTGACTTATGAAGGAGCTGTCAATCTCAACTCGATAACAGATCCAGTATTGAGAGAGGTAAGCTCATTAATGTAGGACAGAGTAAAATCTCCAAAAAATATTCCATAGATTCCTGAATGTATTCATTATATATGTCTGTGTATGTTAATAGCATTATTTTTGTTTAATCTTGCTAAGGAACATTGACTTTGTGGAGCTTTTGTAAACCATTCATCAAACAATCCAGCAAAATTAATTTTTTTAGGAGGAGTGTATTTACTTATTTATATAGTTCATGTATATAAATGAACTGAGACTCAAGACAGATTACAAAATATTTCTTTAAAAATTCAGACAGCAGAAGACATCAAATAATAAGGCAGTCAGACTAGGATTACAGAAATTAGGAAACAATGCAAACAGAAACTGTCTAAGGCGTAATATACTATAAACAGTGCAGAGAGTGGATTACACTATCTTTGTACTTTGACAATGTGGTAAAAGCAAGATGATAAATATAACAAACATTCCAATAACCTACAGACCTGTTTCCTTATAGATGTTCCCTAAAGGAGTCTTCCATTGTACTATAGTTCTAATCCCTTTATCAGAATGACTTCTGAACACCTGAACCTTTCTGTTTTGCATATTCTGTGGAATGATAGAAGTGGGGAGGGACCTTCCTGACCTCCTCAGGCAGGTCATTTCACAAGGTGGGCTTCTGCTGGTGATCATGAGGTTGTTCATCATATAAATCAGCCTTGCAATTTATTAGTCATGCAGCAGTCACCTAGCCTCTGTTTACTCATCTCATCTCTAGTTGGGTACCTTTTTTTCCAGAAAGCAAAGCTAATACAGGTGCTGCTGGCCTCAAGCAGGAAGGCAAAGAGAATGCCAAGACAAACAACTTCCTGAGGGAAACACAGCCCAGTTTTAGTGTGACGGCATGCGCAGACTTTTTTTTTTTTTTTTGTTACTACGTCTGAATTCAAAATGGCTACTGTTCTGGGTGAACTTCTCCATTCTATGCACACACGAACAGACCACTGTTCTTTCTACTTATTATCACAACAACCTATTTATCATGAACAATCAATTAATATTTTTGATTGAGACCTCATGCTTCCATGTTTTCTGGTAAAGCATAACAGTTTGAATTAGGTTGTACCATGTTCAGATTGCTGAAAATTTCCTAGTTACGGCCTGTAGGTTTTCAAGCTTTTTCTTAGAGCTGCCAGTTGTGTCATCACCACTCAGTAATGCGGGGGGGGGGGGAATAAAGGGAAAACAATATTGCATCAATGCAGTTACATTACTTCTGGCATGAACCTGGAAGTGACATCATTGCATCGGAGTGACACTTTCAGTTCAACTGAAACTATATGATAAAACCCAACTACATTTCCCCTGCTGCCCCAGACTCTCTTACTGATTGCCAGTGCTTGGCTGGCAACCCTACTTTTTCTCCATAGTCAAGGAACGAGAAACATGTTCATTTTGGTGTGGGTTTTTTAAAAAAGATTTTAAAACCAGTGTTAAATAAATTGTTTTAGCTTGCTGGAGTCTGTGTTTCAGTGGGGAGCCTTGAGATTTGTATTATATATGCAAAATCATGACTGAAGACCTAACTAGATATTTCAGGGAACGCATGGCTGATGCCAACCTACATCTCTCCAGTAACATCTCATAAAAGAAACACATGATGTGAATCATCACGTTCAGCTTTTCCCACTCCTTGAAAGCAGCAGCCAGCGAATTGGAATGGAGGTGGGAAAGCACTGACTGGTATCTCTTTACACAATTTTTGGTTGGTGTTCCTGGGAAGATGTAGGGGGGAGACACTGGTTGGCAGAAGCTATAAAACCTCTGTAGCATCTAGGTAAGCATGTAGTAAGCAAAAATATAAATACGGAGGATATGTCTTTTTTTTGTTTGTTTGTTTGCCAAGCAGTCTGGAATGTTAGAATTAAAAAAAAACCTTACTATTATAATTTCCTGAATACTTAACACTTGTGCCAAACTACCATCAGTACATTTGGAATAAAAGGATTTTATTACCTTCTTTAGTATTTCCATGATGTAATCGGAGTAACAGCCTGCAGCACATTAAATTTTTATGTAGTTTTTAATTGTTCCAAAACAGCTGTATTACCAATATAACTGAGAGGCAGGCTCACATGCTTTGGCTTAAAAACAAGCATTTATTAGCGAAAGAATTATAAATCCATTTCTGTTTTATAATTTTGTATCTTAAAGGCTATGCTGTTCCTCTAAGTCTCTTGAAATGTATGTTACTTTCCCCTGCTTTACCTCTTAAGAATGTGGGGTTTGCACTTGGCTTTCATTTCTTTTCTATGTTCTGCAAAATAAATCAGAATAAGGGTGAAAAGGAGCAGTGAGAGGTCAGGACTGCAATCATGGAGGAGATTATGAATGGAAGAAGGTTCTTCTAAGATCCTTCAGTACTGGTCACAAATGTATTCCTGGAATACTACCTAGTAATTATTACCAAGCATCATTTGCCTTTTTAAAAAATTATGTTAATAATGGTCCACCCAACTTTTTCACTGGGACTCAAGGCAGATTACACAGAGTAAGTCAATACAATCAACTAGATGAGACATACAATAAACAGTGGAATAGAGTTTGGATTGCAGAAATATGGAACCAACCAGAAATCTGAAACAGATTTCAACCTGAATCAAAGCATAAGAATTAACAAGAAGTGTTAAATGATGCAAAAATTATATAGTAGGATCCTACTTACAGCAACTATACATAGTGGTATAGGCTACATCTCTAACCCTTTACCCAAGTATCTTTCTGAACCTCTTACCTGAGTAGAAAAACTCCTTTGAATAATTCAGTTTTGCATAGTTTGCAGAAAGCCAGGGAAGTGGGAGCCAGCCTGACCCCGACAGGCAGGCCGTTCTTAAAGTGGGGCCCACGAGGAAGAATGGATGTTTATGTGCAGTTGTTGGTCTTGCCATTTGCAGGGTGGCACCTGCAGGAGGCTCTGCTCATATGAGCAGGTATTCTCTACTGCTTGGGGTAGTTTACTAATATAAAAAGAAGAACATCTCTACTAATATGTATATGCATAATGCGTATTAGGGTTGCCAACGGCAGCCTGAGAAATTCTTGGGCATGGTACCGGCAGATGAGAGAATTTAGAGAAGAATTTCACTGAGAATTGGTTGTCATTTCCTCTAGGGGAACTGATCTCTATAGTATGGATATCAGTTGTAATTTCAGGAGAACTCCAGGTCCCACCTGGAGGTTGGCAACCATAGTATGTGCAAAGGTGTGTATATTTATATGCGGAAGTATATAACAGAATGTGTTCCACAACAACCATCTCAGCCACACAAAAATAGTAGAACCTGAGTATTGTATGCTCACAATGTAAAATGTCTGTAAATACATAAAGATTTATCTATTCTGATATGCAGTACCTTGAGGTTTGAAAAAGAGTTCTGCAGTACCATCAGCCATGTTGAATTATTCCATCTTTAGTTATGAGTGAGGGTAAAAGTGACATGAATCAGTTTGTGTTCATATTTCTGTGTAATCATACTGATATGCATGTGATAAACTGCTGATCCATGTGATAAATGAATTTATCATTCATCCTTTGACAGCCTCATCATCTCTCTGTCTGTTAATCCATCTCCTCAAGGACTTATTCAAACATTCCAAAATTCACAGCAGTTTCATTTGGCCACCATTTTTTCCCTCGAAAGGAAACTGCCAAGATCGGTTCCATCCTTTCAAAGCTTATCACACTCAGAAATTACAGCAAGGATAACATTCAGGCATTATCTATCACTACACAAAGTAGTGTAGTTTGCTTGAATAGTTTTTTTCACTGATTCTTCTTGATAACTTTAAACTTTGCATCCATGTAATATTAATTCCTTGAATGATAATGGTAGACATACAGATGAAATCCATAAACCCACAAATTATGCCTTTAAGCAAAGTGATTCAGAATGTAATTCATCCTACTGGATTTCCAGTGGACAGTGTAGTTAAAGCAAGGTGCTCATTAAGTTCCCTTTAGCTGAATGGCTAAGGAATAATGAAACCAGCATGTAAAGTGATATATAAATTATACAAGTTATGGTCTTGTAAAGAGGAAGTGAACAGTTGTAAGACTGCCCTTTCCTGTGGTAGCAATAAGATGAGACAGCTGATCTGCAGAATTAAATGAATAGCTTCCTGCTCACTGCAGCCCCAAACAGCAAAGTAGTGCTAAAGTACAGATTGCCTAAATTCAGATCTAGGTGAGTAGGAAGCTTCTTCTCTAATCCCAACCCTAAGCATTACAGTGCTGTACAAGGAGACTATTTTATTTTATTAGACTTTTTAAGCTAGATTCGAGTCCAGTAGTACCTTAGAGACCAACAAGATTTTTGGGTATAAGTTTTTGAGAGGCAAAGCTCCCTTCATCAGTGGTATCTGACAAAGGGGGCTTTCACTCTTGAACGCTTATACATTGAAAATCTTGTTGGTCTCTAAGGTGCTTCTGGATTCAAATGTAGCTATTCTACTGCAACACAACTACCCTCTGAAAAAGAAAAATAAGGCCTCATCCATTTATAGGAAGGTCTTACCATAGAGTTCCTGGTGTTTCCTAGAGCTACCCAGAAGTGACAAAGGGTAGTTCTGGGAAGTGCCAGGAACTCTACGGCAAGAATTACCTGTAAGTAGATGCTAGAAGCAATGGGACCTGGGGGCAGGGGATTTCCCTGCATCCACCATGGGCTTGGCAGCATTAGTGATGCCTCAAGTATTCAAAAACCCCTGCCTTGTTTGTAGATGGGCTTGTTTCACTGCTATTCCAGTAGGCAGTCCATGGAACTTGTGGACAAATTATTTAAATTAACTTTTGTGCCAAGAATAAGCAAACATCTGAATGCTGAGACTGTAAACACTATGCACATATGTGAGTACTTTCCACTCACAGTAATCACACATATCTGTCTAACTAGTGTTGGGAATGATTTCTGAGTCAGAGTAAGTGATTTGCAGGCAGGTGTAATTTAGGAATCTCCCATTTTATTAATTAAGGAACTGATTGACTGTAATCTCACACATTCTCCCATAGCTTTCCCAACACAATTTTTAATCCTATCCCGCCATTTAATTCCCTTACTATCTCTTGAGAGAATGTATGTACACTGATTAAATCAACAGACTTCTAGTACAGGTTGAGTATCCCTTATCTGGACTTCTTGGGCCCAGAAGTGGTCTGTATTTTGGATCTTACCGTATTTGGGAATACTTTGGAATTTTTGCATATACATAATGAGATATCTTGGGGGTTGGATCCAAGTCTAAACACGAAATTCGTTTATGTTTTCATATATATACATATATACATAAACATTTTTATATATATACTTTATACACATAGCCTGAATGTAATTTTAACCATATTTGAAATAATTTTGTGTACGTTGTGGCGCTGCTGAGGGCCTGTGAGTAATGCCTGAATGCCGGCTCAAAATATCCGGGTTTTGGATCATTCCAGATATTGGATGTCCAGATAAGAGATACTCAGCCTGTACTATCGTAAATCACTTTTTCATACATAGCAGGTATATGGCTTTTTCTAAGATTTTTGTGTATGCCTACTTATGAGAACTAGTGCACATAAGATAGGAAGCAATAATTTGCACTAAAAGCTCAACTATAGCGCATAATTCATGCACATGTTTTTATTTTTTAGACTCCTATCTCTTCAAAACTGCATGGTTGTAACTGTACATGGATACTATGCAATATACCTAGTGGTGTGTAGAAGTCCTATTATGAGCAGAACTATTCACTGTGACACTACCAGGCCCCACCATCATCAAGTCCCACCCAATGAGTCTAAGGGTTTAGGATGATGTTGAATTGGCAACCCTATCCCCTCATAACAGAACTCCTGGCTACGGTCTTGTAATGGGACTCTTTGTTAGGAGGTAATGTGGCAATAATGTAACTGCTAGATTTAGGGCTTTTTCAGTGGTTGCTCCTAGTTTGCGGAATAATTTTCCTGAAGTTGTTAGGAAGCTTTCTTCTTTTTGAAGTTCCACAAGTTGAGCAAGACAGAATTATTCAGAAGGGTTTCTAACTTCGTAGTCAGCTATGGCAGCCCAAAGTAGGGTCACTGAGTAGGCCACGCAATGCTTTGCTAACTGGATCACATCCATGGTAAACTTTGTTATGAGCTGCATCAGCCTCTTCTGCCTACTACAGCCAATTGATAGCAGATGTCAACATTTGTGAAGCATTATGCTTTGGATGTGTGCTCATGGATTGACCTATCTTTGCAAGGGTGATACTCAATTTTCTGTTGCACTGACTTCACCTACTCCCTTGTCCAAGAAGGTTAGCTCACTAGTTTCCCATATGTGCACCTGCACACAAACCACATTATAGGAGAACAGGTTGCTTACCTACAAGTGAGATTGCAAAACTTCATATATAGAGAGTAGTATTCAGATAGTTGGAAGTAGTCCAAAGGTTATGAGATCCACCTATTTGTACACCATAACCTACATTTCCTTTGTTACTTTTTGCCAAGTTTGTGGATGATCAGGAGATGGTAAGACTGCAAAAAATGAGAAAGTATCCTGATTTTTCAGTTTTATTTATCATTACTATATTGATTTTGTTGTTGTTGTACAGAGCATTATCTCAGTCTTTGATGCTTTCTTTTGTATTATTATTTTCCTGGCATACCTTGGAAACTGCCTTGGCAGTGGCTTCTTTCCCTGTGTTTCCCACGCTTGGAAACTTCATTTATGTTCCTAAAACAGGGTTGAGAGGTATCTGCCCCCCCAATTAGCAGAGTACAGCAGGCCGTCCTCACACTCTAGAAACCTGTAGATGATTTCCAGCTCCTATGCATGAAATGATTAGAAGGGACACAGAGGTCCTGGAGGCCACTTCTCATATCTAGAACTCTAGTCCCCTGGAAGATTGACAAGTCCTAAACATTTACCAAAAATAGTACATTTTATTCAGGCTAACATTTGTCCACATACGGGCAGGTATGAGACCAATATATATCTGTATGTTTGTGGTTGTGTACACATTTATATTTTAGACAATGGAAGCTACTCTAAGCCCCAAGACATTATAGTTGAATTAATTTTTTAAAATTCCTAGTGAATATTATTCTTAAGACATGAATTGCAATCAGCAAAAAAACCCATCGGTGTTATGAGCTTTAGTTTGCTGTATTCATTAACACTTCCAAATTTGAAAACAACTTGTACCCTATCAATTAGGAGACACTTGTTCCACATTTATTAATGTATGTGGGGAGGTTTTATGCAACTTAGACTGTACCCTTATAAATATAAGCTGAAATCTTCAAATATTTACAGTTTAGGAGCTTTCTCTGCTTCAGTGGTCTCAGTAGTGTTTAGTTTATTTGACCCTTGCTTCATGACAGCCATGAGTTGCTATCCTAGCAAAAGGAAAGTATGTTTGACCTCTTCTTCCTTTTCATTCACTGTGGGAGTCAGGTATTTCAGCTCTAAATCAGAGAAAGAATGCTGACAGTGAATCTTTCAAGAAGTCTAAACAACATTTGTATTTATAGCATAGTCTAACAGTTGCTAAATACTTTTAAATTATCAGTATGTTTTGTTTATAAGCACAATCTTTGCTTCATGTCTTAGAAATGGAGCAATGCGATTACAAGTTGCTGAGTTTTTTTAAAAATAAGTGAAGAGTTCATTTAGACACTACTCAAAAGTATTGTAGAAACAAATTATGTTCGAAGAATCACTGGCCAGAAGTGTGCTGCCCAGATGGTTTGCGTGACACAGAGCAGCACAGGAACTGTGTGTGAAAAGCTAAATAAATGTTAAGGATTAGTTTCATTTTAATTGAAACCCTACATTTAAAATACCATAAAACAGTACCAGATTTTTTTAAAAACAAAAAGAACATATCAAAACCAAACATTGTTTTCATGGCCACCTGGAGTCTAGCTTGTCAACAGTACTAGACACTGGACTCTGATCTCTTTCTCTGAAGCTTAGTGAAAAACAGGTCCATGAAGGTAATGTATTCGAGGGAAAAGAGGTGGTTTTTTTTCTCTAGAGGATCTACTTTGTTCTTGGACATGAATTATTTTGATTGGATAAGGAACGTCTGAGGTGAGGATTTTGTGCTTGAAACTATTTTCAACTGTAGTAAGTGTAGGATTTAAAGACAACAATATACTATATATAAAGCTGATCAATTTGCTGTAAAAAATAAACAACTGTATGTTGTTTATATATATTGGTCCATCATTTTGATGGACCAATACTACACCATTTGCTGTGTCTGGGTAAGCAATCTATTTCTTTGTTTAAACTATTTATATGCTGCCCTTCTACTTAGGGTGACTGACTGCAAAAGTTTAAACAAATTATACATATAACTCATTCAAGCAATTCTCTAAATTATCCCCACGATTGATTTGCCCACAGTCATAATTTAACAATAACAAACATCGAGAAATTCAATCATCATTAGTATTAGGAAATACAGCATTTCACAAATCCAGACCAGGTCATACATGCTTTCCTGAAGGCCAAAAGGGGCAGAAACATAGTGTCAGGAAGTAGGGATGCCAGCCTCTAGGTGGGACAATGTCTTTGTTTCAAATTATATTTCTTAACAAATGATTTCGTTAGTTTTTAAACATCAGTATGTTGCATACTTTCTTGAATCGAGACAGAGGCCAATCCAGTTCAGAAATCTGCATGGAAGTAGGTGTTTCAAAAATCATGTAACCGCTGCCACAAATGACAACAATTTGTAAAATTCTCCTCTCGCCTACTGTAATATATACAGTGCATATTTTGTAAAAACAAAAGGTGTGATATTCATATATAAAGCTGCACTGATTTCCACCTCGGACTTGGGAAAGCCCCCCCCCCCCAAAAGGTTCCGGTACTCCATACCAGTAGAAAAAGAGCCTTGGATATATATAATTTATTTAGTGCCCTGGTATCATTGTGCTGAGTATTTTTCACTCATATTATCCAGTATATAATTGCAGAAAACAAGTATTTTCTACAAGATACTATGAGATGGGAAGCTATACACACAGTTGCCATTTTTGGAGGGAGCTGTGGGTTTGTCACATCTAGTTCCACCCTCCATTTTTATTTATACTCTCTTGGGGAAATTACAGGAAGGAGAAGGGATTGATGGAAACACTCTTTCTCCCAGATTTTGCCCCACCATTTGGTAATCGGAATTACACAGCTGCAGTTACCTATGCTCAATTTTATCTACCATGTTCAGTCATCCTTTGGAATGATTATTTTGAAGTGCTTCACAATGTGTTTGGGTTTTGGCCATTTTGAATAATGAGTTATCTCCTCTGGCTGCAGGCAATTTCTGAATGTGCACCAATCCCAATATGGATTCTTGGACAGACCCCACTGTTTACTTTCTCCATTGTGGAACCTGTCCATTTATTCATATCCTCTCCTTTCTGTTTTTAGTCAGGTACTAGTTCAAAGGAAGACCTGCCTTTTTGTCCCATGATTACTAGCTATCCATAGGAAGGTTTTGGGAGCTTCTTACAATACATATTCACCTGAATTACACCCTGTGATTCCCCCCCCCCCCATAGTACAAGATTTGTTTACAGGCTTGGTATTGTATAGATCATGCAACATGCTGTGTGAAGTGTGAAAAATGTTTTCATTTCATTGAAAAAACGTCAACGTTTTTGTAAATTTTGTGATCAATATTATCTGATGTTCTATAGGACTGAATCAAAAGAGTCACTTGGTCTTATGCAAGAAGCTTTCTTGATTCCAGTTAAAGTTTTGAATCAGTTTCTTTTAACGACTCATCTGCAAGACTTAAAAATCCATGTGAAACTTTTCTCAGTTTCAGAAGCTGTTTGTCCTAGAGCACAGAGTGTTCTTATCTAAGTGGGGTGGGGGGGGGAGGAGACTGAAGTCCTTTTGGGCTTACAGTTTTGCAGCTCTTTGGATCTACACCCTTGTTTTCTCTGTTGTCTAGCTGTAATTTCCTACGAAAGTGATATGCAAATAATAAAGTCTGGTTTTAGTATTGGTTATGTATGGTATATATAGTAGATAATGTGACTGTGATCACAAATAATGCCTGCTCCCAATTCATTTGCGCACAAAGTGTTTTTCTTCTGTTCTTGTAGGTTATCCAGGCTGTGTGACTGTGGTCTTGGTATTTTTTTTTCTGACGTTTAGCCAGCAGCTGTGGCAGGCATCTTCAGAGGAGTAACACTGAAGGACAGTGTCTCTCAGTGTCAAGTGTGTAGGAAGAGTAATATACAGTCAGAAAGGGGTAGGGTTTGAGCTGAATCATTGTCCTGCAAAAAGTATCAAAGGTAATGTGCTAATTATTGTCCTGTAAGTATCAAGATAATGTGCTAATGAGGGTGTGGTATATTAATATGGAACCATTGTATCCTGAAGTGATCTGTTAATGTGTGAATCCAAAGCTAATCTGCATGGCTATTGTGGACTTTAGTCACTTCAGGATACAATGGTTCCATATTAACATACCACACCCTCATTAGCACATTATCTTGATACTTACAGGACAATAATTAGCTCATTACCTTTGATACTTTTTGCAGGACAATGATTCAGCTCAAACCCTACCCCTTTCTGACTATATATTACTCTTCCTACACACTTGACACTGAGAGACACTGTCCTTCAGTGTTACTCCTCTGAAGATGCCTGCCACAGCTGCTGGCGAAACGTCAGGAAAGAAAATACCAAGACCACGGTCACACAGCCCGAATAACCTACAAGAACCAATGAACTCTGACCGTGAAAGCCTTCGACAATGTTTTTCTTCCATTTTTTTAAATTAGAATTTAAAAAGTAATTCAAAACAATGTGGTAAATTGCTGTAGCAAAAAGAGAGTTGAAATCCTGCTGTGTGTATATGTTTTGATTTATAACGCATTTTCAAGAGCATTTTCCTTTTCTACTTTTTCCAAAGAGAAGAGAAAATAGACTTTAAAAATCCATTTTCTCTTTGAATGTTTTTCTCTGATTTTTGTTTTGTATTTGGTACATGTCTTTTGTTTAGTTTCTACTTGATTATGGTCCTTATCTGTAGTCCTGTCTACAGGTATGCAGACTTTTTTTTTTTGCCATCAAGTAACAGCTGATTTATGGCGAGCACGTAGGGCTTTTAAAGCAAGAGATGTCTGGAGGTGGTTTGCCATTGCCTGCCTCCACGTCATGCCCCTGGTATTCCTTCAAGGTGTCCCATCCAAATACTAGCCAGGGTCAGGGCTGAGAGTGTGTAACTGGCCCAAGGTCACCCAGCAAGCTTCTATGGTTTGAGCGGGAATTTGAACCTGCTCCGACATCTTAGCCTCTATGCCACGCTGGCTCTCTATGCATGCTTACAGCCACTGAAATTAATGGGACCTCAGTGCACATAAGTGAGTCATGGCTGCACTTAAAAATAACGACCTTTAAACATTCAGGTGTTGAACAGGTTTTCATCTACAGGGCAAGAGGGTTCTATCACCCAGGAAGCAAGGAGGGGAATACACATGTGGCCTTCTCACAAGCAACTCCCAACCTAAGATTGTATGTACATAGGTTTGTACTCAGTATAATATCTGGAAAAATATGAAAGAGGTGGACCTTTAATTGAACTAAATAGGCTGAAAGACAAGAAAGGGAGGCAGGTTTCAAAAATGCAATGCAATTAAAGTTGCACTAATCTAGAGATGCAGTGAAAAGTAATTAATTATTTGTGGAATTGGTCATGTTGAGCTAGGCATGACCACCCACAGCTAATGCAAGTGGAACTCATCCATGAATGTAGATACAGTGTCCCTAAAGAGAATCAAAGAGGGGAATGGGGAGAAAAGATGTTGTAGCAAAGGCTGAAAATGGGGTCAAGCTGACCAGGCGTATGGGGAGGGAATAATCAAGCTTGAAGCAAGTTGGAGGTAGAAATAGAGAGAAAGAAAAAAATGTTCATGAATTGTTTGATCCTGAAGTATGAACTTTGTTAAGAGTTACATTGGTGGGGAGATTAAAATTAAGCTAAAATGTTGGGCTAAATAGCGATCCTTTTATACTCTACATTTGCACCCTTTTCTGCCAGTGGGAGGAACAAGGTTTTTGTGTGGCCTGAGTTAGTTCAAGAGGGATGCTAATAGGGCTGACTTAGGACTTGATTAGTTTACTGGACACGTTTGTATTGTAAGGGATGCTCATTGAGTGGAATGGAAAGTCAGTGTATTGTCCCACAAACACTGTCATTGATTTGGGTTGGCATGAAGCGTGAGCCCATAGAGTCACAAGGCAAGCCCTTGATTCATGAGTGTGTCAGTTTCTCACAGAGACCTGGCTCTCTGATAGTGAAATGGCATTTTATTGGACTTAATTCCTATCATGATTCTCTGGTTTGATCCAAGGTTGAGTCTGCCTACAACCTTTGATGCATCGGCCCCTGGAGTGTAGGCTATAGAAAATAGTTAACTATAAAATGAGGCAGTATAGTCTGAATGAATGCTACCTTTATACAGTATGAAAATAAAAGTAACAATTCCTATAATACAATCTGTTCCATCCTCAACATATTTGTCCTCATACATGCATCACATCCAGTCATTCTTATTTTAACTTTATTTCTAATTATTTTGGCATTTTCTCTTAGTCGCTTTGAAGTATTCACAGACCTATTTTTCTTGTTTCGCTTTATCTGCTTATTTCCAGTAGCCAGAGAGATTTAGGTGTTCTCAATGAGCACATCAATGTTCCAGCCAGAGATACTGTTTGAAATTATCCATGAACCCATTGCCTCTGAACATTATTGAGTGACATTTGTTTCTGTAGGTTGTGTCTGCTCTGACTAACTGGTTTATTTCAGATTGGCAGCTGGGATTACCATGTAGTAGATGGACAGTTTGCTTGAATTGGAGATTGCATTGAAGCTGTACTAGGTCTCAGTTTAATATGCCTGGAATGTACAGACCCAGATTAGAGCAAGTTGCAGGGCTCTGAAGAGGGAAATAAATCCTTGTTTTCACAAACTGTAATTACTTTCTGTTTTAACTCACTGACTGCGGTGTAATTACATGCAGCAGCCATTCTCATAATTAGTCTGGACAAAAAAATATGTTTTCAAGAACCATTTTGCCTCTCACTTGAAGTTTATTTTTAAAGTTATGATGGTGTACTGCCGAACACATGAATAGGCTTCAGATTCACCTTTCATCCATTTGACGTTCTTCCTCTACACAGAGAGAGAGAAAGAGAGAGAGTCTTCATCCAAAGTGGGCCTTTGGAAAAAAATTATGTTTCCATGAAAAGGCAACACTCTAAAATAATTTCCATCCAGCTGTTTAGAATGTGTTCCTTTTTGTATGCGTTCTCAAATAATTTAGATACTTGAAATAAAAAATGTATTCTGTTTCTTAGTAGCTATGAGCATTAAAATATTTGAAGTGTGTTTATTTGCTCATTTGGCCTAATCTCTGATGCTAGATAGCACCAGACACATCAGAGAAAATCTATCAGAAACAAATTATATGAAGAGTTACTAATTTTCAAAAGTCTTTTGAATAAGTGATATTGTACATCTAATTTGGCCCACAGAGGGATAGTTTCAGAATGATACTGCATCCGCAAGCATCTTGTATGTCATCCTGGTTAATGGTTACTTGGATGGATAAGTTGCTGGAATGCTGGAAAACTGATTTTCGTTCTCATTATCCTATTTGCCTTCCTTGTTTTGGTGACAAAATACAAATACCAATTGTGTTTTGGATAAAACAATATATGATTATTGGTTTATAAATGTATTTCCTGTTTATAAATGTATAAATAAATTTTCCCCACACTGGCGATCTTTAAGCAGCGACTGGACAAACACTTATCAGGGCTGCTCTAGGCTAATCCTGCATTGAACAAGAAGTAGGACTGTATGGCCCCTTCCAACTCTATGATTCTAAAACAAATGTTCATTTTAATTCAGTCAACCAAATTTTTCTTTCACAAAAACTTTTTATGTGTAGCATTAATGTTTACAGTTAAACGTTTGTGTACTATTTTTTTCCAAGCTCACAATTTTTTAAAAAATTCTCTACTTTGTTCAGGTGTGACAGAGATGTTTCTAGGTTAGGGAATATTGCTAAGGGGTCGAATATTGATCACACAGCTATGACTTTGTACAATAGCCCTGTTCATATGTATGCAGCTGTGTGTTGATTCAACATGCAATGGGCACTGGGATCACACTTGAACCCTGTCCCTCTTGGCTAATTACATCTGGCTGGGGGGGCGGTAATAAGATGCACCCAGAATACTTGGTGAATACTTATTTATCTGAACGGATACTATCCCATATCCCCCCCCCTTTGCTCAAAGAGGCATACTTGCTTGCCTCTTCTCTCCCAGCCAGTCTCTCTTTCTTGCTGCTTCCCTTTTTGAACTGCTGTCCTGAAATATCTATTAAGTTATTTGGAGAGGGAAGCCAGCCAGATTGAGAATCGGGCTCTGTTGTTCAGCTAGGCTTTTTTCTGGCAGGAATTGTCAGCATGGCCCATGCCCTCGACTCCAGTTAATTTCTTAGTCTTATCAGAGTTTGATGTCCTTTTACTCATTGTATCATTTGCTGACTGTTGGTAGCACTGTTTAGCCTTTTGGCAGAACTATGACCAAAAGAAACAAAGCTCAAGCATTTTACCACCACCATCCCTCTCCACCTTACTGTAACTGGCCTTTCCCCTAGGTCCTGACCTAATCCCTTACAAACTCTTTAAAGTGAATAGTAAATGGTGGGCTGACATTCTTGCTCCTGTAGTCATCGGGGCATTCCAAAATCTTGGAGACATACTGTTATTGTCCCAATCTTTAAAAAGGGTCAGCGTTCTGACCCAAGCTGTTATTGCCCAATCAGCCTTCTGTCTTGCTTAGGCAAATTGTACTCCTCCTACTTATTAAAGAGGCTGTTGAATTGGGTTGAGAGTAATGACATCCTTGTCTAGGAACAGATTGGCTTCAGAAGGGGTTGGTCTGTCACAGACCATTGTTTAGAGCTCTCTCACTTACATGAGAAACATTTCCCATATAAAATGTGTGAAATTATCAACCTGGTAAAACAATGTCCAGGTTGACAATTGCACACATTTTATATGGGAGACATATACATCCCAGTATAACAACTTGAGACAATCTTACCAGATGTTTGTCTAATTGGTAATATATGATACAACCAATATACATACCTGGTCTGATATATATTGTCTGTATGTGTGTGTGTGTGTGTGTGTATGTGTGTGTGTATATGTATATATATATACATATATATATATATGTAAATGTGTGTATGCTTTACATGGGTTTCAGTTGACCACTGAGGAAAGCCAAACAGGCTGAAATGCGTCTGGCATGCGGTTATAGATATCAACCTTAGGAAATGTTATTGTGCTGTTTTAATTTTTTTAAAATTAATTTTTACCTTCACATAGCACTTTAAATAAATTATATTTTCATTATCTATATATTTTGTTTATCCCACCCAACCTTGGGTACCCAGCTTCTGTTTTCTAGGTTGGGTTTCATTCCCCTTTTTTCTTCTGTTAGAGCACCACATTCAGGCCTGCCCAAGAGTCTTTCATTGCCACTAAGCAGTCAAATAGGAAGACTGAAGAAGTATTTCCTACATGTGTGGAGCCCAGGAGCCCTACCCCAGTAAACTAAAGCTCTAGCTGCCCTGGGATGGATAGAGGAAAATCAGATTTAGGATGTGATCCCACTGCTTCATGTAGTAGTACAGGTTGCTGATTCCCAACATATCATGTACAGATTGAAAAATTCTGCTCTGTGAGCCTCTTACCACTGCAAGGTGACAGAATCCCTTTATAGCTGCTTCCTTTAGAGTTTTTACAAGAATCAAATATAGTCATATTCTTAGCCATTGTTCTGGTTGTCTGTCAGTTATTGCTTGATTAGTCTTAGCTGTGGCTAAGAGGAAAAAGCTATTTTACATGGGGAAGAATAAGGAACTGTTCACTCTGTTTCCTATTAATATTTCTAAATAACGGCATCAAGTCCAATTCCTTCTAGATTAGAATCCAGATATCACAACTATACTAGACCCATCTGACTCCTGTGTTGGATTTTCTCAGTTAAGTATCTTTACTATGGCCAAAACTATGAGTGGCAGTATGTTTTGGTTGATGGCTGATAAAAATAACTCTTTGCCGATGAATAGTAAAGCTTCTAGTTCAGCCTGAATCTGTGTAGTGCTTGTAATTATTGTACAGGTAATTTGAGATACTTTAATCATTTTTGTTATTTTCACTTAGAACTCTGGACACTGTACTATTCCTTCTCTCATTTTTCCCTTTCACATTTCCCTTTACCTCCTTCCCATTCTGTTTTATAGTTCTTTCAGACATAAACATGGAGGGGAAGCAATTTTGATTTCATTTCTGAGTAGTGCTGCAAGGAAAAGTAACAAACATCTGTTTTTGCCTTAACTGCATCCATATGTTCAAATTCTCTAATACACGTCTCCTAGAGAAATTTACAACCCTATTTGGTGGGCACTGCATACTATTGAATTAACTTTTTTTCACAGTAAAAAAAGCAGAGCAGGGTTTAATTTGGGCCATTGCTCAACAAGACTCAGCCATAGTAATTGTGTTTAATGTCATGACCAAGTTCTGAAATATATAAAGTAATTTTAAATATTGTTTCTGAACATGTGCAGAATGTTTATTCTCAGCACCTTTGAGCCAGAACAGAGGATCAGAAGTCCAGGGCAGATGATAGGTTCCTTGGTAGAGTTGGTCACCCCCATAGATTCCTTCTTAGAAATTAAATACTATATTATGGAATGTGTTTAGGGGCTGGAACTGCAAGTTAAGTAAAAACAAAATTGCTGCCAAGGAAAATCTACTTTTCTCCTGCCTGTTTAGTATTGCCAAAGAGAAAGGAGACAAGTAGAGGAGTCTTCCAAGGCTCAGCGTAACCAGCTGTAATCATGTGTGTGTGTGTGTATCTATATCTGTATCTAATATGACCAGCCCAAGAGATTAAATACTTGTAACCGTTTATCAATCATTAATGCATTTTCCCCCAGCTTAACAAGTGGAAAATACTATACGCAATGTACACTTCAAAATGTAACGAAGTATTATGAGGAAGTCTTATAGCTTGTCTTACTTTATAGCTACATTTTACAGCATCTGGACCAATTTTGGAAGTTCCAAAGATCTGTTGCTGCAGAAGGCTAAGAGGGAGAGGGCTTTTATTGAAGTCTTTTTAGAAGCACTGAACTAAAACATTGGATCATGATACTTTATATTGATTGTATATTATATTGAAGCAAAACCAAGAAATAAAAATGTAACTTTCTAAGGGTGTACCATTTTAATGTTGTTGTTTTTCAGTTTGATAATAGTGTGAGAAAACTTTACAATAGCCAAAAGAGCTCATATAGCACAATAGTCTCTAAAGTACATTTCACAGGCAGGAAAGCTGCAGGAAAGCACAGTTAATACAGTTCTTTAAAAAAGAACTATTGAAGGCAATTGAGAACTACAGGTTCTAAGAAATCACAGGACAGAAATACAGAGTTTAATGAATATGGAGTTGCTGACAAAATGTTGGTCCTATGTTGACTTCCCTCCTCTCCTTAACAGCTAGTTCAATTTATACGCCATTATAATGCACGTGCTTCCCATTTTTGCTTCCCACATTATGGACTACTATGGGCAGGAGAATGTTAAGCATTGGGTCTAAATTTGGGGTAAGCTGAACTGAGTTTTTACAGAGGAGGAGAAGAAAACTTGGACGTGTTCTTTATAAAATGCAACTGACATCTGAAAAAATAGAAGAGCTTCCAAACTTTAAGCTTTCAGTTGTATATTCAAAAAAAATAAAATTCAAAAAACCTTTATTGGCATAACAAATTGTGCAAGGTATTCCAGAATTTGGCAAATGATAAAACATCAATATCGCAATCTGTAGCAATAGATATGAATAAAATGAGGTATGTGAAATGTATCTTCTGATACTAAAACTAATTAGTGCTGCTCTGACAGCTCCATAGGGTTTATCTGGAGATACATCTCTCAAGAAACATCCATTGGAGTAGAATTGTTTTGATGATCTAGGGGTTTTTTGTTGTTGTTTCTCTTTCTTTATATTGACAAGTTATTAAAATATAAAAGAGATCTTCCAAAAGCAATCTTACATATGTCTACTCAAAATCCTATTCAGATCTATACTGTGGGGATTTCCCCCAGAAAATGTTCTTAGGATCGTACTATTAATGTAATGTAATAAGGCTGTGTTCACATTTTATGCTAAAGGCCATGAAAATTTTCTTTAGCACTATCTAATTGCTTTAAAGATACAAACATAAAACGCGTAACCAGGTTTTTGAATTGAAAATGTTTAAATGGAATTGATATCCACAATCTGAAAGCTTGGTATTTCTGTTTTTCAGTTTATCGTTAATCACTGTACAGACGTATAAGCTTCAATCCTGTGAAAAGTTAAGCTATGCAAGTCCTATTCGAATCAGTAGGCTCTAAGCAGCCTAAATGTATATAGGATTGCAATCTCAGACTACCTAATGTAGAGAGAAGAAAGCCAGGATTTTTGTATCTGCATTTCAAAATGTTGATGCTAATTATGTGTCATGCCTTCTCAATCTCAGTTTAAACAGAATCCATTTTGATCACATGTGGCAACATTTTTCCCCCCTGAGGTGAGGTCCTAAGACCTGCTTACAGAACTTTGCTCATGGAACTGAATCTTTCTATCCTCCTTATGGCTGCTGCTTCCTATACCCATAAGATGCAACTGTAGAAGCTTGTTTGAATAGAAGTATCTTCTCCGTGCTGAAGGTCTAGTTGGAAGTCAAACCCGTGTGTTTGATGCTATTGATAAAAGTCATACTGACTTAAATGGATTCTAAAAATAATTTTCTTCCATTTTATACCAACAATATTGGCTAAAGGTCTTGGTTCCCTTTTTCCATTTCAGGGTAATGCACTTTAATTAAATGTTTTGAGTTTTTCTTAGTATCTGTAAAATATTAGCTTTTGTTGCCTGCATATGATGCAAGCAGGATATGCCACTGCAAGCAAAAGAAAAATAGAGCCCATAAGGAGACTTTCTGATTGTAATAGCCGGTTTCTGTTTAATATCACAGAACAGAATGAAGTTTTGCAGTTTCTCATGGAAATAGCATCTAGAGTACTAAAAAGATTACCTCATTCTTAATACCAGTGCCAAGCACTTAGCCCCACTGTGAACACACGGGCTTGATTTTCAAGATGAAAAAAAACAGAAGTGTGGAATGACATTTCCAGGTGACAGTTATGGTTCTATTGCCTGTAATTAGCACCTCTTAACATGCAAACCTGCCTATGTTTTTTCCAGGCTGCTGAAGCTCAAATCCGAAGTTTTGGACAGACTCCTTCCCAGCTACTCATAGAGCCGCATCCTCCAAGAAGCTCTGCTATGCAGGTGGTAAGTGGACTGCCAGGCTAATTCCCTGAGAACTGACTGCCTTCACCTCACACATGAACGTTCCCCTCCCAGGACACTCTATTTTAAATAATATAAAATACCTCCCCTGCCCCCTGTAAAATTAAATTAGCAAGTTCCGAAGTACAGAGCTCTATTCAGGACTAAAATTTGACAAAAGATACGGAAAAACTTACATTGATTCAGTGGCAATTTCACTGGATTATATCTTTAGTCAGTATTTTCTTATAGTCTGGGAGGTAAAAGGATAAACCATAGACTAAAACCTTCTTCTCTCTAGCATCTGGCATCTTTCAAATTTCATCATTTGAGTCCAGAAAAGGTTTCTTCATGTTTGGGCCACTAGCTAGAGACATGGAGTACAATCCAGTCCCATTAAAGCTAGTGAGATTTTTTCTGTGGGCTTCTTTTTTGTGTGGCTTGCACCTAATGTATGATTCTTGTGAAGTTTCAAGTCTCTTTCTGTTTGCACATTGAGTGGGTTTGCAGATGTTCAACTGATATTCAGATCAGTGGTTCTCATCATTCCCAAAAGTATATGCAGGTAGAAATAAAAACATATCACTAAAGAAATGTGGGTCTTACTGTTCTTTGCCAGCTGTTAATATCTATCAGCGTTCATGAAAATTTGGTTCATTGTTTTCACTTGGTTCACTTTCAGCATCCAATGAATATTGTAAAACCAAAAGCACCAGAAAGCCACAAGACATACCAGATAGACTCCATCTTGTTACTCTTGATCATCTTATCAGTTAAATTCTGGGTTACTCATATTCCATCTCTTGCAGACCCATATTTGTGTGTGACCGTATATGGAATTTGTAACATGAAAATAACATTTACCAGTTTTCCAAAAGTTTAAAAGACTTCAGTCTGATTCATAAATTGCATTTCTGAAGTTACTTTCAGACTATATGGCTTCCTGTGAGGGCAGGTGTGTGAGAGAGGTCCCTTTGTTGCAAATGTGCACTTTATTGCATTTTTTTTCAGGTAGGCAGATGTACAAGTAACTTCTGGCTGCAAATGCCTTCAAAACCATGTGTGCAGATCAGTTTTACACAGAGGCTCAGCTTTTACACCTCCAACTGTTATTGTTTCATAACCCCACAAGCAGATGATAAGCATGGCAGCATTTTTTTTCTAGGCAAAAAAATACGTCTTTCCAGAGGCATTGGCTTTCCCTATCACAAAATGAACTGTTTTACCACTATAATGATTGGGTTAATCACTAAAACTTTCAGCGTGTTTTTCTGGGGTGTGTGTGTGTGCAGAGAAGACATTAAAGGCACCATGGGCTGTGTTAAGTGCACAAGCCATAATATGCACCAGGTGTAGTAATTAGCAGTCACATGAAGGCTGACTATTTGTCTGGTTTGGCTGCTGTTGCTGTATCCCCTTGTGTTTTCACACCATCAGATAGCTGGATTTAATTGAGGCCACATCAGATGAGGCATTACTGACACCTTTAATTGAATGAGCATCCAGGGAGGATTAACTCATAATATTGATTGGCTTTTAGCCACTTGCTCCAAAGGGTGTCTGGGTAGCTTATTAGTTGTTTTTTATTTACACCTTTATACAAAGACTGTAAACAGGAACATAGCACAATATGTTTTTCTAAGTACTCTTAATAACTTTTTTAAAAGGAGGGATAATAAAAATGCAAATATACTAATTTTTTTTATTGGTTCTATATAAAAATATGTTAAATGTGCATCCTTTTATATGTATTTACATATTTGCACATGTACTGGCAATGCGAATGATAAACAGCCAAAGGCCATTACCAGTGAATTCAAATTCTATAAAGATACTAATTAATTATGAAGGAATCGTTTCTCAGTATTACCTGCAAATATGTCTAAGAGAAGCAATGCAGTAAAAATCTACACAAATGTCCATTTCACTCAGCACGTCTCTTCTACTGAAAACAAGCTCATTGATAACTGAGTTGTAAGATTTGCATGACTATGACCTAAAAGCAACGTCTCCAAAACATCACAAAGATGACTGCCTTTGTTGCTGTGACACTATGCATAAAATGCCAGCACACATGCTTAGAAGTGTAAGTATCTGGTTGGATCCTAACATCCATGTAGGAAGTGGATCTTTTCCTTCTTTCAACAGTCCCCTGCATGAACTAAAAATACCCTCTGTTCAGGGAAACCCTCGTGAACACGGCAACCAGCCTGGGGTGACATAAAGACAGAGGAATGGGACAAAAACCACCTTGTTATGAGCACATCAGTTTGGCTTTGAAGCTTGCTCTGCTCATGTAAAAGTGAGGAGATGATTTTGCCCAATATCCTGTTTCTTGCAGCCCCCAATGCTGCATGGTGCATTGTTTAGGAATGGCCCCTGAACCTCAGCAGAGACTTTTCAGGGTCTACAGGAAGGCTATTTGTCAAAAAGAAAGATCTGCTGTTGTGAACAAGTTCTGTTTGCTGACAGTGGAATCCAACCCATTGTGATCTTCTACTCCAAATCATACCTATTTTATGTGCAAGTTATGGGGGCTCAATAATAACACTGTGAAGATCAAAATGATAATTCCCTATCATCAGTTATCCTGAATCCTCCTTTAATGAATCCTGTTTCCAGTGTAGTCCCGTGTGAGCATTATCAAATGTGAATAGTACCCAGATGTATGATAACCCAGTTCTTTTATGTCTCCAATCCGTTTTGTTATGCCTTTACTTTCTTTTTATCATTTGTAGTACACTATTGAGTCCTGATTGCAACCTTTCCATTATATACACTAAAATAATTTAGAAAGATAGATTCATTATTGGCATAGGTGCACTATTTGCAAAATGATGCCTAAAATTACATACTTAACACATACTTAGAACCATACTGTATATCCTTTGGCAGCATACTGATATTTTTAGATCACATTCTGAAGGCACAGACGTATTTTATCTGTCTGTGTATCCGCACTCACTATACTGCAAATATATTCTTTGTAGCTTTGCTCATAGTCAGTGAGGTTAATCCGAGGCATGATTATCGCTAATTGATATTTATACTGCAAATATGGTTTTGTGCATGTTTTCTATTTTGAATTTTGCCAAGGACCTTATTCTTTATGCTTAAATTCTTCATATGAGTTCTAAGATTCTCTGGGATGTGGAAATTCCTTATGCTTGATTTATTTTCTCTCCCCCCACCTTTTTATTGGTAATCACTTTTTTGGCACACTACCCTTTTCTTGGTGATGTGAAAGCTAAAATCATTTGCATAACACAGGCGACTGGAAACTTTCAGTGTGGCTAGCAGTGGCCTGCAGCACATGGCGGTGTTATCCTTTCAAGTTCTATAAACCATTAAGAGCAAACATCAAGGTGTGCACTGAAATGCTAGTTTCCACAGGCCTGTCAAAAAAAAATGACTGCGTTGGCTTTCATTTGCAGCTGCTGTCAGTTCTTGCTTTGTTTTAATTGGGTTCTCCTTCTCTTGTCCTGTCCTTTCTTTCCTACCTCCTCTTTGCCTTTTCTTTTCCACGTGGGTTGGGGTCTTGTTGTGCCCACTCAACAGTATCTCCTCCTGCAGAGTCCGTTGATGTTCACAGACCAAGCTCAACAGGATGTCATCATGGTCCTGAAATTTCCGTCCAACTCTCCTGTAACGCATGTAGCAGCCAACACCCAGCCCGGTTTGGCAAATCCTGCAGTGATCACAGTTACTGCTAACCGGCTGTTCGCTGTAAACAAGTGGCACAGTCTTCCTGGTAAGTTTAGAAATACTTGCAAATACAACCAATATTTTGGAGAATATTCCAGGATTTTTGGGCTGGGGAGAATGCACTTGTTGGGCTGGGGAGAATGCCTGAGCTTGCTTGTTTTGTCTATATGATGACCTTGACAATGCCTGCAAATATGTCAATTTTAGCTATATTTTCTAATAATTAATCAGAATCTGCAACATTTCAGGTTCTATTATAGAATGTAATATAATATATTAATATAAAATATATTATATTAATAATATTAATATAATTTGTTCTATATTGTCATATTTAGAAACATTCTAGTCAATTGAGATGATTTCTCAGCAGTGCCAGCAAGGAATGCACACACACAAAACTACAATTAAATAGGCCACCTGTTTATATGCAAAAATATATTCCATATTCTGGCTTTTCAAACATGAGTTCTAGCAAACATGAGGTCTAGCTTTTCAAACAGGCCTTGCCGCCGCCCCCCCCCCCCCCGCCGCCGCCGGCCCGCTCGCCTGGGAGTGGCCAGCGGGGCCTGCCTGCTCCCATGCAGGCCTCGCCGCCGCCCCCGCCGCCACCGGCCCGCTGGCCTGGGAGCGGCCAGCGGAGCCTGCCTGGGAGGCTGCCGGGCCCGTGCCGCTTTCCGCCGCCCGGAGCGGCCTGGGGGCGGCCTCCAGCGGCTGCAGGAAAGCCGCCCCCACCGGGCCATTGCCGCTTTTCGCCACCAGGAGCCGGTCAGGTAAGCCTGCGGGGGGGGGAGGAGTTATAAGCCGACCCTCGGCTTATACGCGGGTGCCTAATTTTTCCCCATTTTTGGGGAGAAATTAGGCACCTCGGCTTATACGCGGGTCGGCTTATACACTGGTATATACGGTATTCAGAATTCTGCCCTGCATTACCATAGAAGGGTTAGCATTCAATCTAGCCAAGCAAAAAGCTCTACAGAGATGAGGAGTTGTTAGATAATATGTATAGGCAGGCAGACCACGTGGAGGGGGACAACCATTTATCAGCTGTTCTGTGTGTAGGGTGAACTGCTTATCTATAATGGTGGTGAGGACAATTTGGAGAAGCCAGAGAATGGTGCAATTCTGGTTATCACTTGGCAGAATGGTAGACATATCCAGACTGTTAGATGTACCTAGTTTACCAACTGCATTTAAGCTGGAGAGAGTCGTACTTGTTGAAGCTGGTAATTTATTTATTTTATTTACATATTCAGTTTTTATGCTGCCCCTCCCTGACAATGCCGGGCTCACAACATATTCACACAGTTAAAACATAACAATTTACGGTTAAAATTCTCAGTCACTGATAAAATTCTAATGGCGCCCCTAATCTTATATAAGGGGGGGTGTTAACCAAAAGAGAGGAATAAAGGAAAGAAGGCAATCTCAATAAAAGAAGGGATAAGAGTTAAAATGAGTGTGTCTAAACATAATGAACTAAAGAGACTGGGCGGGGAAAGAAAAAGAGGGGGAGGGGAGGCCAGCCAAGTAGAAACCGTCGCTGTCCTCAACCACTTCAGGCCTGGTGGGTCTTGCAGACCCTGTGAAATTGCATCAGGTCTCGCAGGGCCCTAGTCTCATTAGAGAGAGAGTTCTACCAGGGCGGGGCCAGAGCTGAAAAGACTCTGGCTCTGGTTGAGGACAGCTGGACACTCTTCGGGCCAGGGACCACCAGCAAGTTTGTTTCCAGTTGAACATAAAATTCTCTGAGGGGTTTGTGTTTGTATGTCTATATGTCTTTATTGCAGTATTAAATATTTTACATATAAATTTTAAATGCTGATTTAATATTTTAGACATTTAATGTTTTGATGTTTGCCACCTTGGGAACCCTATTTTGGGTGGACAGGTGGCATAGAAATGTTTCAAATAAATGTATTCATCCTTTACTTCTGCTCTTGTGTGTGTAAAGCAACATCAAGAGGCAGCCACCTTTTAGTGACCCCATAGGATTTTCAAAGCAAGATACATTCAGAGGTGGTTTGCCATTGCCTGCCTCTGTGTAGCAACCCTAGACTTCCTCGGTAATCTCCCATCCAAGGACTAACCAGAGTTGACCCTGCTTAGCTTCCAAGATCAGGCTAGCTTGGAGTCTTAATTAACTATTCTTATTTCCCCTTCTAATACTTTCTTACTTGATGCATAGTTTTCTGTGACTTCTTTTTCCACTCCTTCTTTTTGCTGCCTTCTGCCATTCTGGTTTCTGGAACAATTTGTCCATCAGGTCATCTCTTCTTCAACAGCTTTTCCTGCAGCAACAGAACATCTGTATTACCTGTTAATCCTTCTCTACCTTTTGGCTTTTCCAGTTCTTTACTGAATGTTGTTCTCTCCCTTCACCATTGGTATTTCTATCATTCAGAGTATAGATTCACAAGATAGGAATTGTGTCATTCTATATTTACTGTACTAAATAAAATTTAATGACACAAAGATTGATAGAACAATGGGAACATTAACATGATTCTTTACATTGTTAAATACTAGCTATATATCCAGTTTGTTTTTGCTACCTTGTTAGCTTGAACATTTCACTGTTCAATACAATGTATCCATGTAGGCCGGAAACTTGCATTATGGTGCTATTTAGTTAGATTTTACTGAAGCAGGACTTCTGAGTTCCATAAAAACTATGTAAGCATTCCAGCAATGCTGGTTTATACTAAGCATATGCTTTACAAGGTACATGTGAAAATGTGAGAGTTTGCACATATGATTTTTATTACGTTAGCTTCCATTTCCGGAAGTTTTCATTGATATCTTAAACTGAGCCTCTATGATAGAAGTAATATGTGTAGCATCAAAAAAACAAAAATGTTTTATACATTTACGTAGAACACTAGATCCCAGAAATGTTTCTTGAAGCTTTTATGCAACTTTTAGATGCTGGACTAAAGATTTCATTATTTTGTGCTCTAGAAAGTTCTTTTTCTCGTCGTCATAAAAAAAAATAAAGTAAAAAGAAACAAAAATCCTTTGTGCCATACTGTTCAAAGTATCTTAACAAAAGAAAAGAGGAAAACAATATTTGCCACAGTCAGCAGATGGTTGTCACATTTTGTTTCAAGTGCTCTTTACTACTTAATTTTGTTTTGTTGCAACATGAGAGGCTGCCGGTCAAGCATCTGCTATAGCTTATGGCCCAGAGCTGGAGCCTCTGATGATGGCACACATCGAGAATAGCAATAATCTGAAATAAACGTAATAAGCGGTCCTTGAAGGCACCTGGGTTTGTTTGGGTTTTTTTGATGCTGTTGTTGATGGTGTTCAGTAAATGGAAGACGCTTCCATAATGAAACAATGGCGAGTAGCCTTTGATTTATAGAATTTTCTGTGGTTATAATGTCTGAAAATAACACAGTTTTTAAATCTTCTCTCCTGCATTCCAGCTCATCAAGGTGCTGTGCAGGACCAGCCATACCAGCTGCCAGTGGAAATCGATCCTCTCGTAGGTCTGTCACTTCCTTCTCTCTTTGCGATTCATTAAGCTCTGTATGGTGGCCCTGAAGTGTAGATTACGGTTGTTTTTCACTTGCTGGTTGCTGGGAATGGAATTTTCCTGATAAACCATTTGCATGCAAATTGGAATGCAATGAGCTGTGGCTATGCTGGTATTTCATCAACTCCCCCTCATTGGTTTGCCTAATTTGAACAGGCCTAGGACGTGTGTCAGTGAAAATTAATATGGATGCTGTAATAATGTGTGATTGAGAATGCACATGAAGTACTGTCAGGATAATATTGGGTCTTTTCATCACTCAGACTTGTTGATGAGCAAGAGCCGAGGCACGTTTATGATGGATTGGTACACCAGTAATGCGAAGGAGCTCCTTTGCTGAAGAAATTTTCATAACAACAGTGGGGTTCTTAACAGCGCCACGTTGTGAAAAATAAAACCGGGATGCCAAAATTTTGTCATTAAGGGAGATCAATCCTTTCTTCACAGTCCTGCTGTTCAGGCTAAGGAAATTAATGTGTAATTGCAGAGCGGTTCCGAAGTTGAAATATATTGCTCGGCCATTTTTAGTGTTAAGATATTAGCATTCATTTTTTTCCCTATGGTATGGCAGACTTCAGGATCACAATCAGGGAAGCAGAGAGATTGTTTCACCTTTAAATGAATCTTTATAATGCAATTCTATTTGCATGTGGTTTATTGGTGTGATGCTGTAACAACCCACGAAGAAAGATGAGCCCATTTGTTTGTAAACCTTTATTTCTAGAAGCTCGCGGTTTTGACCATCATAATTCAACACAACTTACAAATTGGAACGTATCACAGTCTTGGAAGACATTTTTCAACAAATTTCAAATGTAGAATTTACTTTTCTCACATGTAACTTTACTACCCTGCCAAGGAATTTGTTTCATCTACAGCTTCTCCAAGTAAAATATAAACAGTGCAAAGCCCTTTTCCCTTAAAAGATCACATATTTTACCAATCACTATGAAAAACAAAGATACTGCTACAAATATCACAGCTTGTCCAATTATTTCATGTTGGCCATGGCATATATAAATTTGGGCAAAAGGGGAAACTACTGTATGAAATCTATATATCTAATTCCCAAGTCTGCCCCCTGCCTGCAGAGACATAAATCTGCAGATGGGGGCAGATTGATCCCCAACCGGTTTTTCTACAGCTTCAGGGGACCCCCTGGGTCTGCAGAAAAAATCTGAAACTTTTAAAAAATGGGGGGGGGGTTAAATCCACCCAAACTAAATAAAGAGTTCTCTGTACGTGCACAGAGAAGGCAGTTACCGTCGCCAGTTGAGATCAGGACTGGGGGGTGGCCTCAGCGGGCTCAGTAATGGGGAGAGTTTCGCAGGCCCTACTTATAATTAAATAATGTTCAGTATAAACATATCTTAATATTTGTATATGTGTCACAATTGGTGATCTATGATTACATGAAATAATAATGTTTTAGATACCCAGATTAATGTCAGTTCTAGTATTTTCTCATCTTTCTTATGGCCCTGAGAACAAATATCAAACTGAGGTTATGTGGATTTCTATCAACATTTTTATGCACAAAGGCACACTCATGCACTTAACTGGGTGCCCCGTCAATTGGGTTTCCTTGTCTTGTACTAGTCCTATTGAAAGATGTATTTATTCAGCTATCTCTTGATCAAGAGATGTTTTAATTGTGCTGAGAAATTATATCTAGAAATTATACCCAAGGTGCTCACAAATGATATTTTAAGAGCCATCTTACCCTGACTCCATATTGTGAAATCAAAATGTAAGTTCTCTTACAAGTTGGCTTGTAGTGCCCCTCTGAATATTATAAGTTTCTTCAGTAGATTTCATACATAAATGCATATTCTATTAGGTACTATTTTAATGTACACAGTAAAATAATGCATTGATATAACCCCACTTTTATGTTGCATTATTAGAAATTATTAGATTTTCCACTTGAGGGAAAGGAATTGTGGAACTGGGTACTATAGTAATATATAAATGGAGACTGAAAGTGATGTATGATAGCAAAATATAAATGTACATGTAAGAAATATAAGCTGAGATAGAATTGTGGATGAGGGACTGACCTATGAATCAGGACATTCCTGATTCAAATTTCTTCTCTGCCAGGAACTCACAAGGTAGCTTTAGACAAGGCAGTTGCGCTCAGTCCCCCCTTCCTCCATTTGTAATATGGAAATAATAATACTGATCTACCATACAGTGTTGCTATAAGGGCAGCAACAGAAAGGTACTACTAGTAGTAGAAGGAGCAATTAAAAATGCTGAGAGAAATGGCACGTGTTTGTAATTAAGAAAGTATTAAGACCTGTGCGTTTTAATTGCTTTAATATATATTTGTAAGTGGGGAACCTGCAAGGATTTTCAGGGGGCACCTTATTTTCTCCTGTATTTCCCTCCCCACACTTTTCCCTCTTTCTCTCCTCCTGTCAGCTTCCACATCCTTTCTGCTTTTTTTGCTTCCTGCACTCCTTCCTACCCACCAACCAATATACCTTTTAGCTTCCCCCCCATTTTTATGTTATATTTATTAATTTGCTTCATTTTTACCTTGCCTTTCTCCCCAAACTGTACTCCTGTATTCCATTTTATCTTCACAACAGAGAGTGATTAGACCAAGGTCACCCAGCAAGCTTCCACTACAAGTTGGGATTTGAACCTGGTTCCCTCTCCCACAAACCTCTCTCTGGGAAAATATGGTCAAGCTGCAAGGCTTGAAGGTTGGCAGTATTATTGTGGTTGCCTAGCAAGTCCCACAATGGCCTCTGAAATTTTAGAGGGCATTCATTTCTTAAAGCTGCAGATGCTGCTTCTGTTATTTTGTTTTTACCACCACCACCCCCAAATATATTTTTGTTGAATTTCACTTTTTTCTGCAAACCAGAAACAAGTCCCAGGTTTGTAGAAAAATCTAAAATCTAAAAACAAACAAACAAAAACAAGTAATTCAAACTTCCTCAAATAATAGAAACAACATCTATAGCTTCAAGAAAACAATCCCTATTGAAACTATGTTCTGAGAGCTCAGTGGCCATTGAGGGGGTTTCTAGGCAACCTCAACAATTTTGATAAGCCTTCTCAAACTTGGTTTCTGTAAAGCAATGCAAGGATAGACTGGGAAGCCAAAACAGCCCTGGAAAAGGTCCCACCCCCTCCCCGGTCATGTCTCTTGATGGAGGGGGGCTTGCCAGGAACAGGCTCAGTGGCAACCACCAGAGACTAACTACCCATCCAACTTGGCTAGGCTTGGCAGGACAGCCACCACACAACTCATTTGGGCTGTCAGTAGCAGCCACCATGCAACTCTGCCAGGCCTTCCCAGAAGAAGGTTGCCAGGGGATGAAAGGAGCAGGAGATGAAGGGTGGATGATAAAGGGAGATTGGCTGGTGGGTGGGAAGGAGAGGAAGCAGCAGGAAAAGGGGAGAGACTGTGGGGGTTGTGGCGGGACTAAAAGGGAAAATAGTGGGGAAGGGGATACAGGAGAAAATGAGATGCTCTCTGCAAGTCCTTGCAGGTCCCCTGCTGGTTATTACTATTATTTTTAATTAATTATGCTGTAAGTATTGAAGAATTTGAGGAATACTATCTTACAGGTAACTCATTGTTTGCTTTCCTATAGGCCGAGGAATTGTGTTGGTGGGAAAAACAAGTCTGAAACCTCCCCACCTCCCCAAATCTCTCTTCGGTTATCTTTAGCAGGTTGATTTCTCCTGCACTTTCCCCCTTTAAATGACAGGTGCTCTCATCCATCTTTGAAGTATATTCAATTTCCATCAGGCTGTTTTGGTGGTTTTGATTCATTTATAAAGTCGTATTTTTCTGCATGCCTGGGGAAACCCTCTGAATATATATAGACCCCTACATTATCTGTGGGTGGTCTGGTTTTGCTGCTGTCATGATGGGCACAGAGCCAATCCACTTTACTGTTAAATATAGTATTATTGGTAAAGGGGGCTGAGGAAGAAAGAACAGTGCCTTGCCTAAGCTCACCTAGTGAATTGTTGGCTGCAGTAACATATGAACCAGGGACTTCCTGCTTTGTAGACTCTTAAGTAATTACACCTTAACAGCTCCAAAGGTGTATAAGGTTATAAACAGCATGTAGAAATGAACAGGAAAAAAACTATTTCCACTTATATGATCGTAGAACTTGGTGCCACCTAGTAACATTTATTGGCAGTAAGTGCAAGACAGATTAAAATTCTTCTTCCTAAAACAAATAGTTAACAATATTCATTATGGCAAGAGGTGATGGCTAGTAATGTAGATGGCCTTTAAAAAGAGAATCAGAGAAGGGTAAGTCTATGAACAGCTAATACTACAGAAACTAAATGAGCCTCTGTGATCAGAAGCCTTGTACCTTTAATTGCCAGAGAAGAAGCAAGTTCAGAAAGCGTTTTATGGGCAGTTGGCTGTCCTGAGCTGGAGGCAAAGCGCTAGACAAGGAGATCATCCATCACTGAATTCTTACATTCTCAGGAGTGACTTGAATTATTAACAAGTAACTAATGACCCGGCACTTTCACCTTTACCTAACTGCAGAAAAGTACACGGAACAGCATGGTAGATGGAATTGTATCCTGGTTTTATTGTAGAAAGCTAGCACCTGGATCCAAAGATGATTTCAAAATCAATGGTATTTGAGCCTTAGTTTTAGGTTCTTATTGATCTCTGTAAGGAATTACTTAATCAGAAATTTAGCAAACACAATTAGCCCTTTCCCCATGGGAATGCTATTTCACACTAGTGCACCTTTTCACTAGCCTTCTCTACTGACCCTTTGATGCGACTAAGGGAAACTGGAAATGACCAAAAATAAAGACTTGTTCATAGTTCAGTGGAATCCATTATTAGAATAGTATTTTAAAAACATGCTTGCATACATACAAAAGGGTCTTATTATATGGCCATTTCAAAACTTACAATACATTGGTGTTCTTTAATTGATTGGGATCATATGCATAAATACTTTACTGGGATATACTGGAATGTTCTATCACTTGTGGGCAGGGCTATATGGAATGTTCTATCACTTGTGGTCTATATATATTGAAAACTCAAGTCCACTGATGTCACACCCTGCCTCTAGTAGTAACTTGTGTAATGCATCTGATTATAACTAGTTGTATAGTCTTCTTAATGTTTCCACTGGAGCACTCTTTCCTTGGAAAGACATGCGTTATCAATGAATTTGAAAATACAGCTGGAGGTATTTGGGTGTTTAAAATTCTGTAGTAAACTGTAACAAGACAATGAAGAAGAAACAGCGGAATAAAGGCAGGACAAAAGTAACAGCAGCCCTTAGTCGCTGATCTAAGTGTGTGCATCAATCAGTTGGATAAGAAACTAGTGTGCATTTATGCTAAAATTCTTGTTTCGTCTTTTGCCTTCCCCTCCCTTTAGCCAGCAATACAGGTGTGCACAGGAGGCAAATCACAGATCTTCTAGATCAAAGTATTCAGGTCCATTCTCAGTGTTTTGTCATTACTTCGGACAATCGCTATATACTGGTTTGTGGATTTTGGGACAAAAGTTTCCGGGTATACTCTACTGATACAGGTATGTCCCCTGCTGCAGGGGAATATGGCTTTCTTTTCTAAAGCTTTTGGAAAGGGCATGCTGATTATATTGGTGGGGTTTTTTACAATTAAAAATCTTAAACTTTACTTTTTATCTTCCTTAACTAAAGATTGAGTAAACTACTTTGTGTTTTCTCTATTCCTTGTACAGAGGAATGGCTGCAAATTCACAAAGAGCTGAGTTCTGCCTCCTTCATGCAGTTCTTATTATAAAACCAAATTCACCTTCTGTTTCCCAAATTCCACCCTCCCTCAACCAACTTCCTTTGTTGCTTTGCAGCTTGTTGCCTCTCTGAAGTATACACAGTTTCTTTATTGGTGTTTTTCTGACTAGTCATGTTGCTATAACTATGGAATAAAGCCAGTCTCCTAAGTCAGAATGGATCCATTGTGTATCCCTGGCTTTATGGTTATGGCAGAGCTCTCTGGGGATCTGGATTTGAGGTGAAGGGGTCACAGAGATCTGCTGTTCTCTGCAATACCTATGCTGGCCAACAGCTGTAAATAAAAGTATTTGTCTATAACTTTCTGTGATGCCTCCCATTTCTACCCAAATATACATGCAGGAGAAAGATTTTCTTTTTTAATGTAAAATAATCTTCAGGATAGTGAATCTGTTCAAGAGGAGATAAAATTATTTATTTCATATGCCAAACTAAATACTTAATAATCAATTACAGCAATAAAGAAATACTTCGTAAACTATGTAAAATGCATTATTTCCTGTGTGAAATTTTAAATATATGAGAATATTTAAAATGTCTTAAAGGGTACAGTCAGTTCTGTAACCTGACAATTCTACCACCTCACTGCACTATGTACAGAGTCCAGGCCTGTTCCCTGATTGGAAAGGAAAGCTAGACTGAAGTGTATTGGTACAGAGAAATTGGGTTGTAAACATATTTCTATTAAATGTACTTTTGGCAGATATGTAGCACAGCACACTAAATAAAACTGAATAATTGTCCATACGAATCAATCATTAATAGTGTATTTAAGAGGAGAGTACATTTTCCCACCCTTTTGTTATCACTTTTAAAGGAATTCAGCAAAGTCCTTACTGAATGTAGCTCTGACTGCAAAACTGTAAACCAAACAGCTGCTGGCTCTTTCTAGTTTGCTGTATTTTTGTGAATGATTAGGAAAAGATATTAGAATCAGTTATATACAATGGAGAAGTTCTGTAAACACAATGAAATCACTGATCTACCAATATTTCCTGTTGTGGGGGAAAAATAACAATATGCTATGATATTTCAGTTGAGGTACCATGGTGATAAAAGTTAGCTTTATCTCACTGAATTTCTCATAGAAAAATATCCTACTACTGGAACAGCATTTAAAGATGAGTGAATGAATGAAATTAAGGTTAAAGTAACCATGTACTCAGAAAGCAATATGCCTGTTCTAAAAAAAAAAAAAAAAAACATATACCCACCTTGTCCTATTTTCTCTTTTGTTTGAATATGAGAAGAATATTTAGGTAAAATTTTTGTAGATTACGAAAAAAAACAAAAATAATTTTGCAGAGTTGTTGGGGGTGGGCAAGTTAGCAGGAGAAGACGATGTGATCAGTAATAGGTAATGGCAAGCAATCACAAGTGTTGAATTCAATTATACTTTAGCACACACAAAAAAGAACCTTTTTCTTATTAGATTTTGGAGAGGGGAGTTGTAACAGGAAATAGTACATAAATCACACTTTCTGAATTTAGCTAGAACAGCAGAGTCACAATAAAACCATCTTGCAATGCTGGGTATTATTTACAGACAGCTTTTTAGATTCAATAGTGCAAAGTCTTGTGTCTGATTTTTTTTCCAAAATTTGTAGCACAGCTGTCAAATAAAATATTAGCTAGAAAATTCATTCTGTCAAAATTTGAACATCCCAGTGCATATGGTGGCAATTGATATTATGGTGTAAAGAGCACTCCTAGTATTAAAGCACCCCCCCCCCAAAAAAAAAAACTGGGGCACTTTTAAGCAATTATCAGGAAGTAATTTAATGAAAAGAAAGAGAGGAGCCTATCTAAACAGGACCAAAAGGTTCTTCTAGCTCTATCATGTTAATAAAGTAAAACTGACATGCTAGTGCAAGCATTTGAGAAAGCCAAACTATGGAGAATGTTGGCTCAAATCTAAACACGTGGTATCGTTACTATACTCATATCCTGCCAGAAATTTTGTGCTATGGGACTCCTACTCTTTTCTACTGCTAGTATCCTTATATATTCATACTTACTCAAGTAATAGGTATGAAGATGATGGCATTATTTGAAGCTGTACAATTACATGAATATATTATAATTAGAAGGATCTAATACTTCTTTCAGGTGAGACTTGTGCGCACAGCAGAGCTTTCTGCTACAGCTTTTTAAAATTGCATTGTCTCATGCCATGTTGCAAGCACCTTTAAAGACTCTTCACTGTATCTGTAACACCCCTTGTTACACTGCTAGCTGAGGCTGCAGTCTGCGAATACCTTGTTGTTCTGCTGGCCTTTGTGGCAACTGCAGCAAGTGATTCTGTGTGCAGAGTTCACAGTGATACAGTGCGAACTCTTCTCTCCCACACTGCAGACTTCTTTCAATATATTTATCATACCAACAGGCATTTTACTAGGTATATATACATAGTTCCCTTGACACATGATAATGTACCAAGCAATAATGGGGGGAAACATTCCAGGGGAGGAATGCTTCCTCTAAATCTCAAAACATTATGATTCTTCAAAGGATTTTTTTACTAGATCTAGTAGATTAAAAAGAGCCCCGTGGCACAGAATGGTAAGCTGCATTACTGCAGTCAAAAGCTCTGCTCACGACCTGAGTTCGATCCCGACGGAAGTTGGTTTCAGATAGCCGGCTCAAGGTTGACTCAATCTTCCATCCTTCCGAGGTCTGTAAAATGAGAACCCAGCTTTCTGGGGGTAAAGGGAAGATTACTGGGGAAGGCACTGGCAAACCACCCCATACACAAAGTCTGCCTCGTAAACGCCAGGATGTGACGTCACCCCATGGGTCAGGAATGACCCAGTGCTTGCATAGGGGACCTTTACCTTTTTAGTTGATTAAAACGCAGTGGAATCCCGGGGTTCCAAAAATATAAGCATGAAAAGTATAAAGTTGGTGGGGAAGGATACATAGCAAAATGCTTTACGTGGATTTGAAAATCACAGGCATTTCAAGTTTGAGGATTTCAGGTAGCACAACTGGAAAATACCTCTGCCTGAGACCTTTGGTTTGAGCAAAGATTATCCGACTCATTAATAAGCTATTTTCACCTGAACTGAAAACTGATATCTGTTTTATTTGTTCTAGGGAAACTGATACAAGTAGTGTTTGGACACTGGGATGTTGTCACCTGCCTTGCCCGTTCTGAGTCCTACATTGGAGGAAATTGTTATATTCTCTCAGGGTCTCGTGATGCAACGCTCCTGCTGTGGTACTGGAATGGCAAAACTAATTGCATTGGTGATAACCCAAGTGGTAAGATAGACCTATGTTGCTAATTGTTCTGTAAGCAGCAGATCCACTGTATATAGCATATAAGCATTATTAGTCCAGAGATGCGAGCTTGCAGCATCAAGGATAGTTTCTTAGGTTGCAGGTATTGTTACAGTGCTTCCTTAATCCAGTTACCGGTACTGGTGCCAACTGATGATCTCATTGAATAACCTGCTTCCATGGATTGTAGGTCAAAATCAAAATGCCATGCAGCTAACAAGGAAGAGCATACAAGGAAATGAACTGCATGACTTGGACCAAAGAGACTTTAATTGCTTTATTTGGACAGCCTTTTGGGTAGGGCAAAATAAAATTTGAATTGTCTTGTACATGTGTATTTTATTTTGGGCATGTTGTAAAGGATTATTTTAAAACATTTCTGTCGTGAAGAGCAAATTTGAATCAAACTCAAATCCTTGGACAATAAAACCAAAATAGCATAGGATGTCCTTCTATTCTAAATCCACAGTCGCCTTTCCAATAGGCCAAAGAGGTCATAGAGAAAGAGGTGTGACGAGAGAGGGGAGATCTTTGTGTCATTGAGAGTTTGAGTGTGTCTGAGATAATGTGTATACACATATATATAAATGATTGCATTATATTTGTGAGCGCACCCATGATAATAGTTTGTAGAGAGAGCCTAGCAGTTCTGGCAGAAATAAATGCATGCATATACTTCTGGCTCCCGGAAGAGGGAGCATAGACATTCTCTAAATCAGGGATGTCAAACTCAATTGTTAAGAGGGCCACATATACATAAATGTCACTTGGTTGGGCCAGGCCATGCCTCGCCAGCCCAGAATGAGAGTGGGGGTGGGGGGCTGCCTCCACTGGCTCACGGGCTGGATAAGAGCTCTCAGAGGGCCAGATCCGGCCCTCGGGCCTTATGTTTGACACCCCTACTCTAAATAAACACATTTGTGTTAGCTATTTCTTGGTTAAAGTGAGACTGCTACCTCATCACTGTAATTAGGCATGAGGAAAAGTGAAAAGATAAATTAGAAATTCTAAAAATAGTATCTCAACTAGATATTATAATGCTATGTGAGTTTTTATTGTTTATAATAATTTCTACCCCTAAAGCCTATTTTTTCCTATTTAACTTGGGTCTAATTGATCCTAATATTTTTTTAAGTGAAATACAAAGCGGTTTACTTTGTGATGAAGAAGAAGAATTGGTTTTTATAAACTGCTTTTTCTCTACCTTTAAGGAATCTCAAAATGGCTTACAATCACCCTCCCCTCCCCACACCCTGGGAGGTTGGGGGGGCTGAGAGAGTTCAGAGAGAACTGTGACTAGCCCAAGGTCACCCAGCAGGTTTTGTGTGTTGGAGTGGGGAAACAAACCCGGTTCCCCAGATTATAGTCCTGCTCACGTGGAGGAGTGGGGAATCAAACCCGGTTCTCCAGATTCGAATCCAACTCTCTTAAACACTATACCACACTGGTTAAATTGATGGCAGAGTGACACAGCTCAGGACAAAGGTGGTACATGTTTTTGTTCTTTGGGGGCTAGCTGTGATATAAACAATGCAAGAGAATAAATATGACATATTAAAAGATTGTTTTAGAATTATTTGATGGGATCATGGTCTCAGAACATGTTTAAAGAACATTTTGGGTCTGATTTAATAGACAAAATGAAAATTCATTTAACTAAATCCAGAATTAAGGGCTTTCTGATTAAAAAAAATAAGCATATGGATTGGTGAAATATGTAAAAGCAAAATAGATTACACTTCTTAGGAAAGAGCTCATACAAATTTTGCATTTAGAAAGTCAAACTATTGTCATGAATACTATTTTTATGCTTCAGCAGCTTGGGTGATGCAAGTCTTCAAGGTGAACAACTGGAACATGCAAAGTGAGCTACCTGCAAACGACACTTGTTTCCTTTACTTAAAATTAATTGCATGAACATTGCATGTTTAAACAAACAGCACAGTTTCACTGCAACCTTTGTTTAAGTCTTCCAGAGGTGTCTTTTAAAAATGTATTTGCTTTCCATTATCAAAGATCCTAGAGTGACATCTACTGGTTGCATTTTGAAATTCTACAGTACAGTTCTCAACATAGCAAAGTCTGAGATGGAAGTTTTGCTTGCAAAGATGAAAAACCCAGGTTCCTGCTTCAGACCCATGGCGTCCATTGTATTCCAGAATGGTCAAAACCTCCAGGCTGGGCTGCTCTCCTGGAATACTTGATAATCCTAAGCATGCTTGTTTACTGTGGAAAGCTCCTACCACACTTATTTTAAGAAAGGTCCTGGTGTAGGGGTTAAGAGTGGTGATTTGGAGCAGTGCACTCTGATCTGGAGAACTGGGTTTGTTTCCCCACTCCTCCACATGAGCGGCGGGAGCTAATCTGGTGAACTGGGTTTGTTTCCCCACACATGAAGCCAGCTGGGTGACCTTGAGCAAGTCACACTCTGTCAGCCCCATCTACCTCACAGGGTGTCTGTTGTGGGGAGGAGAAGGGAAGGTGATGGCAAGCCGGTTTGATTCTCACTTAAGTGGTAAAGAAAGTCGGCATATAAAAACCAACTCCTCTTCTTCATGTCAACTTTCTCTACCACTTAAGGAAGAATCAAACCAGCTTACGATCACCTTCCCTTCTTATCATTTTGTTAGCGTTAAGTCAGTCCTTAATTTCTAACTGTGTGCAGCAATAGTGTATATGCAAATCTTTTCAAAGTGCTCACCTGGGATGCAAATCCTCTCTGCTGTGTCAGTTAAAATGAACAAAATCAACAACAGTCAAGGAAAACCAGACCGCTGGAATAGGAACAATATCAGTCCACATTGGGGTCGGCTGATGTTAGGGATCCTGCCCCAGATGCTGCGCCTATCCTTACAGCTGTTTATAGAATTAAGAAATAAGTTGTGGCAGTTTAACACCACAACTCTTCTTTCAGATAAAATTGTATTGTTTTATCTGACTTATGGTTATGATTGTTAATGTTAGCCAACCCTCTCAGATAGCCCTGTACCAGCAAACTCTGTTGTGTGAGCAAAGTTCTGTTGCACTGTATTGGTTCTCCCATTCATACCATTGCATATTTCTTACCAGGTGTATATGCTTTTGAAGGTTTACAGAAACAGCGTACTTCTTGTCAGGTCTTTAGGCATATTGCCCTTAGAAATCAAGGCATCTAACCTATAGGTAGGAGCCCAGTGGCGCAGAGTGGTAAGCTGCAGTACTGCAGTCCAAGCTGTGCTCACGACCTGAGTTCGATCCCGACGGAAGTTGGTTTCAGGTAGCCAGCTCAAGGTTGACTCAGCCTTCCATCCTTCCGAGGTCGGTAAAATGAGTACCCAGCTTGATGGGGGTAAAGGGAAGATGACTGGGGAAGGCAATGGCAAACCACCCCGCAAACAAAGTCTGCCTAGTAAACGTCGGGATGTGACGTCACCCCATTGGTCAGGAATGACCCAGTGCTTCCACAGGGGTCCTTTACCTTTAACCTATGGGTGTGGATATCTATTTTTTTAGCCCATATATTTGATGATTTTGCCACATTTCTACAACTAGTGGATGGGAAAACCCTCCCTCCTGCTTGGCAGAATTATGTAGGTGACTAGGGTGGCCTGGGAAAGAGAAACCAAAAGAGAGCCTAAAATATCTTGAGATTTAAGATTAGAGGTGCTGCTTAAATTCATATTCCCTAGGTTCAGAATATCAGTTTTGGCTGCTCATAATCCTTTGCCTGCAATCAGGCAAGCGTTGTGACCCAGTTTTTCTTCTCTGTGTCATGCTGTAATCTAAGCCAAAGGAGGCTTAGATTTTTTCCTCCTCTCTTTCATTTTTCTACTCCCACTGTAGGGGTTGCTGCTTGTTGCTTCCTGGCAGCAAGCATGGGGTTGGTGTAGGAGGAGGGAAGAATCTCTCTCCCCAGCACTGTGCATGCAATTTTGAGGTGCCAGAAGCCATGGGAGATGTAATCTCCAGGATGTTTAACATTCTAATGGCTTGCTTATTTACGCCTATCTTTGTGCTGACTACCTTATTTCTGAACCTCCCCCCACCTTCAGGGCACCAATTCCTCTAATGGGGACTGGTTCAATACTGTGCCAACATGCTACTTGTATTTTAAATTAGAATATGGAGAGAAGTTTTTTCTCTGTGTTGACTCTATTTAATTCAGATGTAACTAAAATTATACACATGAAATTCTCCAGAAAGACCAGGATGGTTTAATGCTGTATGATGTAATAAAATGTTCCAGGCCAAACAAAGCCCTATTTATTGCTTGTAGCTAATGGTAAATATTGTTAAAGTAATAATAATCGTATGGTAAATTAATAAAAGAGTAATCTGTACCATATGCATAGTATTGGCGTAATAGGCTTAATATATCACATTTATTTTACCTTATTTGGTATTCCATTCAAGCTAGAGTTTCCCCACTTAATTAAAGGGATGGAATAACAACAAAGAACAACTTGGACCATATCCCCATTATCGTCATAAAGCACTTTCTTTGTCTAGAAATCATTTGGCCAGTGGTCTTCTTTCAATGAGCAAAGTAACTAAACTTCAAAGTATTTCCCCAATTAATTTTGCTGATGTTAGTTTGTCAAGAGCTAAAATTGTAACAGAATACAGAAGGCTGCTCCATATGAATCTGAGTTAGGATATACTGAGAGTTCTACCTCATATTTGCTGTATTAATTTGACTGAAAATAACTTGAATTTATATTGTAGGTGTGAAGATTTTATATACTTCTAGCAGCAAAAACATAAAATGCTGTATGAAAAGTGAAATACATTACATATTATGCAACATTTTGCTTTAATAGCTACAATACATTAGCTTCTAGCTATACCCGTTGGTTTTCACAAAACCTTTTATTTCTAAGCTTTAAAATATTCTTTCTCTAGGCAATAAGAGATAGATGGCATGAAATACTGGAGGAAGATGTCAAAATGGCATTACAGAAAGACACTCTTTTCTAGCGGGCTGTCTAGAAATTGTTCTTGAAGGGAAATTGAGTGATTGGTTAACTGTTTACAACTATTTCTGAAAAATTAAACATATGAGTCACTTCTGATGTAGATACTAGTATTGGCTTATTAAAAGGCAAGAACTGGTGATAAGGTCCATAAATATTGCATTAATGCAGTATACATAAAGATATTAAATTGGTTACTACATTGGTAATGGTTTTAAATTGCCCCATCCCTGTTTCTTTTTTGAGGAACAGTGTTTTTTAACCAGGAAGGTTTTTTTTTTAAAAAAAGTATTTGCCTATTAACTTTGGAGATTCCTGTGCCTGTGATGTTTTACGAGTATAATTTTATTTACATATGTTGTAAAATAGAGATCTGCTGCCAAGTGTAATGCTCTTGAAATAGTTACATACATTTAAAATTTGCTTTTCTTAATACACATTTTAGTTCCTGTATCAAATAACAAAACACTTTTGGGATTATTGTCGAAGGCTTTCACGGTCAGAGTTCATTGGTTCTTGTAGGTTATTCGGGCTGTGTAACCGTGGTCTTGGAATTTTCTTTCCTGACGTTTCGCCAGCAACTGTGGCAGGCATCTTCAGAGTAGTAACACTGAAGGACAGTGTCTCTCAGTGTCAAGGGTGTAGAAAGAGTAATATATAGTCAGAAAGGGGTTGGGTTTGAGCTGAGTATTGTCCTGCAAAAGTATTGTCCTGTAAGTATCAAGATAATGTGCTAATGAGGGTATGGTATGTTAATATGGAACCATTGTATCCTGAAGTGATCTGTTAATGTGTGTAATCCAAAACTAATCTGTATGGCTATTGTTGAATGTTGTCTTTGTCTGGAGGTGTTTCAGGGCAGGAAGCCAAGCCTTATTCATTCTTAAACTCTCCTCTTTTCTGTTAAAGTTGTGCTGATGTTTGTGAATTTCAATGGCTTCTCTGTGCAATCTGACAAAATAGTTGGTAGAATTGTCCAGTCTTTCAGTGTCTTGGAATAAGACCCTGTGTCCTGTTTGTGTCAGTCCATGTTCAGCCACTGCTGATTTCTCAGGTTGGCCAAGTCTGCAGTATCTTTCATGTTCTTTTATCCTTGTTTGTATGCTGCGTTTTGTGGTCCCGATGTAAACTTCTCCACAGCTGCAAGGTATACGATATACTCCTGCAGAGGTGAGGGGGTCTCTTTTGTCTTTTGCTGATCGTAGCATTTGTTGTATTTTCTTGGTGGGTTTAAACACTGTTTGTAGGTTATGTTTTTTCAAAAGTTTCTCCATCCTATCAGTGACTCCTTTAATAAATGGCAAGAATACCTTTCCTATGGGAGACTGTTTTTCTTGAGTTTTCTGATTTTTGTTTGGTTCAATGGCCCTTCTGATTTCATTCTTGGAGTAGCCGTTTGCTAGCAGTGCGTGATTTAGATGGTTAGTTTCTTCCTTGAGAAACTGTGGTTCACAGATCCGTCTTGCACGGTCCATTAATGTTTTGATTATTCCTCTTTTCTGTCGGGGGTGGTGGTTGGAGTTTTTGTGTAAGTAGCGATCTGTGTGAGTTGGTTTCCGGTAGACCTTGTGACCTAACTGAAGGTTTGATTTACGGATGACAAGGGTATCAAGAAATGGGAGTTTACCCTCAATTTCCTTTTCCATGGTAAACTGAATGTTTGGATGGATATTATTAAGATGGTTTAGAAAGTCCATTAATTTTTCTTCACCATGGCTCCAAATGGTAAATGTATCATCTACGAACCTGAACCAGACTGTAGGTTTGTAAGGTGCTGATTCTAATGCTGTCTTTTCAAAATATTCCATGTAAAAGTTTGCTATTACTGGACTGAGTGGACTTCCCATAGCTACTCCATCAATCTGTTCATAAAATTCTTGATCCCATAGGAAATAACTTGTTGTCAAACAATGGTGAAATAAGGCTGTTATATCTTCTGGAAAAATCTGGTTAATCAATGAGATTGTGTCTTTAACTGGAACCTTGGTAAAGAGGGATACAACATCAAAACTGATTAATATATCCTTTGGATTGAGTCTTAACGGACTGATTTTGTTGATGAAGTGAGTTGAATCTTTGATGTAAGAAGTGGTTTTTCCAATGTGGTCCTGTAGGAGGGTGGTCAAATATTTAGCTAATTCATATGTTGGGGAACCAATGGCACTCACGATGGGTCGGAGTGGAACGGAATCCTTATGAATTTTAGGTAGTCCATATAATCGTGGTGGTTGTGCTTCAGTCTTGCATAGTTTTCTGTGTGTGTCGGGATGAAGAGTGGAATTCTTGATCAGAATGCTAGTTTTCCTGGTAACTTTGCAAGTTGGATCTCGTTTTAGTTTTTTGTATGTGGCAGGGTCCAGAAGTTCCTCAATCTTCTTTTTGTATTCTTCTGTTTTCATGATCACTGTGGCATTGCCTTTGTCAGCTGGTAGAATAATGATTTCTGGATCTGCATTGAGGGTCTTGATGGCGTTTCTCTCCTTGCGTGTTATATTGCTAGTAGGGGGCTTTGCTTTTCGTAGAATTCTTGCTGTCTCTCCTCTTATTTCCTCAGCATCTTCTTCAGGTAGATTACGAATGGCAGATTCTACATTTGCAATGATGTCTTCCACTGGAATTTGGGTGGGAGTGACTGCAAAGTTTCCTCCCTTAGCTAAGATGGAAGTTTCTTCAGGTGAGAGTTGTCGGTCTGTCAGATTGAAGATAATCCGTTTGTTGTCAAGTTTTGGACTGTTCTGTCTTCTTTCCTGTAATTTGTTAAACTTTTGCTTCTGTCTGGAAGTATGGCTGGTTAACCCCTGTTCCATTTTTCTGTAGGTGAGATTATCAATCTTGTCCCAATCATGGCTTCTCATTTTGTGGCTAGTATTGATATGTAAGGAAAACAACTCCTTGTCTGTGGCAGCAAGTTCTCTGCGGGTAGTGTGAATTCTCTCTCGTAAGAGAGCCCGTTCTAGATGGTCATAAATGCGGTTAGCTCGTGAAGTTTTAAAGATTCTTTTACTTGTGAGAAAAGATGGAATGGTTCCAGTGTCTCTGCATCGTAGTAGAAAAGTTAAAGAACAAAGTAGATGTGCTTTCTTGTTCCGAAGTGTTTCCAATCTCCGGGTCTGTTGAAATATTTCCTCCCCGTAGAGGCGTTCAAAATATTGTCGAAGGCTTTCACGGTCAGAGTTCATTGGTTCTTGTAGGTTATTCGGGCTGTGTAACCGTGGTCTTGGAATTTTCTTTCCTGACGTTTCGCCAGCAACTGTGGCAGGCATCTTCAGAGTAGTAACACTGAAGGACAGTGTCTCTCAGTGTCAAGGGTGTAGAAAGAGTAATATATAGTCAGAAAGGGGATTATTCAACTTTTGGGGATATTTAGGGCATAATCTTTCCCCATGTGGACACAATGCCCACACAAGGAGGGATTTTCACAGGAGAGACTTCCATTTCAACAAGATGTTTGTGTATGCCATGGGAAGGGACGAACAGGGCTCTACTACAGCCTATGGGATCTTTCCATGTATTGGTATTATGCCCATGTGGCAAAGAGTTGTGCTCTATTAAAAGGCTCATTCCTCCTAATAGCAAGCATCATTTTTGAAAGAAGGCAGCAAAAGGGGTACACCCATAGACAAGATTAATGAATGCAAACTCAGGCAATTACCTAGGCAGGAAGAAAAACTTCAGACTGTAGCTTTTAAAAAGAAGAAAAGCCAAAGGCAAGGGGATGAGGACTGAGCATGCTCATTGCCTTAGGAATGTTGAAAACATGATGAGAGAATAGATCTGTTTCAAGCCCATAAGAGCTAATGGCACCCTGGGAGATTTTGAACAGGGATTTGCCAGTTGTCCCCTCCCCACCCCCGAATTCCTTGCTTTTACACATTTTATATTTTCTCTTTGCTTATTTGATACAATTTTGCATTATGAGATTGTTAGGAGATTGACCCTGCACATGGATACAGCTTTTGTTTACCCCACCCTTGTAGGAAACGGTTACAACGGTTATAAAAACACTATAATAGGAGGGTTAACTGATGTTTTATGGAATAATAACTTTATATTGAGATATGCATTTGTACAATTGATTTGGCTGTGTTGAATCAGTTTGTGGCCTCTTCTATTGCAGAACAAAAACTTAACATTTTTATTTAGAAATCAATCTTTCTTGGAGTTTAGCTTTTCAATCCTGAATATAAATGGAAGTTAGTTGTGTTTGTTTTAAGAAAGGTATCTTTTTAAAGGAAGTAACCTTTAGTGTACAGGCCAAATCTAGATAGATGGCAGTGCTCATAAGCATTTCCTTTATTGGTTGAATTTATTAAAATATACAATCCAGTTTTCTTAAGCTTTTACCTTTTAGCTTAAGATCTCCAGATTCTCTTTTGCTTTTCCATTTTGAAACTCGAGACTAGGATAACAACATAGTTGCAACACAATTGTTCCTAACCAAGTGAAGAACAGATTACCTTGAACGCTGTAGAAATGGAGGAAATTTTACAGTCTGTTATCATGGTTTTTAAAAGATTCTTTAAACAATTGTCCGAAGTATATTCCATTTATCTTAGTAAAACTGCAGTGCGTCGTTACAAGTATCATGCATTGTACTTTTACTTTCTAAAATTTAAATTCAGCTATTTAAAATAAGCCTTTATTCTGTAAGAATTATAGTTTGTTCAAACAATTGTGAGGGAGAGAACGCACTCTGCGAAATAGATTTGTTCTCTGTTTAGTGAATTTGGAGGCAAACCCCTTTTTTCTGTTTTGCATGATTTAATATTTTTACTCTTTGTCATTACGTGGACTGTTGGCATTAATATCCAAGTTCAAGTTTTAAGTTATCACTCAAACAATGAGTTGGGACATTATTAAATATAGTACTGGAGAATGTGTCATCTGGATAGTTGCATTTTGGATACTGGTACAGGATTTGAACTATATTTAATCCCATTTGACTTGTTCATCTTTCTGTAAGGATCTCCATAAAGATGTACTTGATATTCTTTTCAGACCTTAGTTAGAGCTTGGATCAGTGGCCGTAAACCTGCTTAAGGGACAAAGCTTTGCCTTTCTTTGAAGTCACTTCCCCAGGATTTCAAAGAAGAGCTAAAAGCCAGTTCCCCAAAACCAGTTTAGAAAGGCTTGAACTAGTGCCCCATCAACCAGCAGCAAAGTAAAATTTTCCCTTTGCTTTATTGAAAACCATGACAATCTTCTGAAGCAGTAAGAATTTAAAAGCTTTTAAAGAAATCTCTTTTGGTCTGCAATCAGCCTCTAAGTCGACCCCATTATTTGGAAAAACCAGAAGCATGAAGAGCCCTAAATGCTTAACATTTTTATCAAAGGGACCAGTCTGACTTTCGAAAGGATTCATGTTTTATAAGACTACAGTTCTGAAGAGAAGGAGAAATTTCAGTGAATGAGGCAGTAAAACTATATAAAATGTGGTTAGCCAACATTGCATTAAAAATATCCAAAATTCATTTTATTAAAAAAAATTGTTCCGTGTTAAGCTTTGAAGCAGCTTTTGTACTGTGCATTTGAGTCAATTAACTTTTTTTGTTATGCAAAATTACTAAGTTAAAATGTAAATATTTAAGACAATGGCAACAATTCAAGAACATGTTCCATGTGTAGAAATGGATCTTCCAGGAACAAGGGGAATTGGCATTAATCCAGACACTGAATAATGTGCACAGCATTTGGGATTGTGTCCAATGTTCTGAATTTTTAGCTTATATTTTATTGATTTCCTTTGAAGATTTTTCATTTGAATATTTTGACAGTATGGCTGTGTTTAACATCTACCCTCCAAACACATCCAGCATCCCTCATGTGCATGAGACGTCCCTCTCCTTCCCTTTCATATCGTCCATGTTCAAAGTGTCAGAGTATGTGTATATTTATATTTTTCTGGATGGTCCCCTTATGGCTTCACCCATAATGAACATGTGCTGCCGGTTGTTCTTTGAGAGCATTTAAGACTCATATTACAGAGTGTATTACTATTTATAAGGCCTAAATGGGATTTCATACTAGTAATGCAGTCATCGCTAGTGCTGACTCTGGGATTTTACAGATCCTTGGCCAAGTGAGATTGCTTCAGCTAGAAAGGGTAGGGCATGCAGACTTAAGAATTCTCTTGGATGGTTCATGCTCAGAATGAACAGCAGCGCTGCTGAAAGAACAAACCATTTGCGGTCTTGGGAGCCCCAGGCAATGTTTCACTTCAGCCAGGCCAGGCCAGATTGCAGGCCAGATTGCAGTGTACCTTTCATGTACTGAATGCATTAGGTGTGAAAAATTTTGTCTTATAGAAGATGTACATTGTCTGACCAGGAGCCTTATTATTGCTATGTGAAGTTGAAAATCCTGTAGTACTTCATAGTTAGGACCCAGAATAAATTGGCAACTTCTGCAAATTCGTCCTTGTCATTCCTTGGGGTCTCCCATCCACCGGGATCAGCATTTTGTGGCGATCAGCCCCCTGTAAATACATTGCTGGAAACAGTGAGAGATGGTTCCCCTTTTGTATTGGCTCTTCTGAATTGGCTCTAAGAAATAAGCTATAAAATGGCTTTCCAAATGGTTAAAATGGCTTTCCAAATGGTTATGCATTTAAGTTACTCAAAATATGTCCACTTTGAACAGTATGGAAGCTGCTTTATTCAATAATAAACAAACAAATAAATATCTGTCCTACTACTTAGATAATAAATTCACTACCAACATCTTGAAAACAAAATAATCAGTACTGCCAAAGCTGGGCTTGTCAGTCACCTGCCAAGGCAGGGCTGATTCATAAAGGACTACCATATGTTCTGTTCTGGGGAAGGGGGGCCAAATTCATCACAAGTTGTGCTCCAGGGGCCGTGCTGGACTGGGTAAAGCTTCAGGCTCTAGAAATCATATGAACTGCCTGAAGAACATGAAAGTGTTGAGGCACAAAACAAAACCCAAATCAACATCTTGGAAAAACATCAAAAAGACTTTTATGGTAGTTCTATCGTTATAGATTAAAGCAGTGGTTCTAAATGACCATATGGCCCCCAGGAGACAATCTTCAAATCTTGGAGGGGTGGGGCATTTAGGACTTTGGGCAATCATTTCTCCTTGCTTGCAGTGGTTTTCTGACAGCCAGCATAGGAGAGTTGTTTTATATTGCTCACCCCACTGAAGATAATATGCTAGATTTCTCCCACAGCCCTCCCTTCCCCAATGGCACACAGTAAGTAGCCGACATTAAAGAGCTGGCTAATGGTCATCAGGCACAAGGATCTCGTGGAGTGTAAGCCTGAGGTCTGTGAATCAAATGCATATATACACTTATATAAAATTGTCATAGGAGGAGTGCTGTTTTCATACATCCCAGTGTTTGCTTTTTATGGATCTTTTTGCTACTGCAGATCCTCCCAGGGCCCCCTCCTCGTTAAGCTTTCCCTTTCAGGCTGCCTGCTCAGCCCAGCATGGCCCCTGCTCCAGCTTTATGGAATACCCTCCCCAAAAAGGGGCAGAGGGGCCCTTACGTTTTCGGCATTCAATAAGAAATATAAGGCAGTTATTTTTAGGTGGTCATTTTTTTTTTAGTTTATTTTGTAAGAAAGATATTATTCTGTGTGCAGCTGTGTTTTTATTTTCTGTTTTTTTAAAAAAAAATCCTTGTGTCTTGCCTGTGGGTTTGGGGTGTGTGTGTGTGTTTCTTGTTAAGCTACCCTGAGTTGCTGTGTTCAGTGGTAAAGATGAAACATAAATATTTTAATACATAAAGAGGGGCATTCAGTGATAATCCTGTGTATTTGGGAGGGTACAATCAAAAGAGAAACTATGTGTTGTTCCAAAAGTTGTGCAGAATCACAGCAGCATTGGCCACCAATGCTGCTGTGTATTTGGGAGGTGACAGAGGGCTAAGGTTAACAACCACTGGGTTAAAGAAATGCCTTTCAATCAAAGCTTGCACAGTATTACACTGTATTGTTTACATTTTTTAAAATATAAAATGGAAAGTACAATAGAGCAGCTTGACTCTAAAAACATAGCTAGAGTTCACACTCACCTAAGCGCCATCTAATAAACACAAGATGTAAGGTTCCTGCCCTTATGTTTTGCATTTGAGTTCCCCCACCCTGAACTGTCTGCCATGCTTCCTGGATTTGAATGTGTTTTGCCAAATCTTGCATGAAACAGAAGCTTTTGTAAAATTTATGGCTACTGTTTTAAAATTGTGTAACTTCTTGAGCTGCTGTAAAATATTGTTTCCTTAAAAAAAAAACTAACCTTTTTCCATAAGAAAGAGAATTGTAGGGCAATCCTATACAGAGTTACTCCAGTCTAAGTCCTTTGCAATCCTGTGCGATTACTTCCATCAAAGCCCACTGATTTCAGTGTCCTCTTTGCTGCTTAGAGGTATGTGGTATACTCTTCACGGAGTTCAGCAATATGTAACTTGAACAAACGTCACAAAAGAGACATCTTCCAATGGTTCATACACAACAAAGTGGAAACATTGTAGTCTATGACTATTTGTGATTCTTTGTTTCTTTTTTCCCTCTTGAAGGAGAATTTGCATCGCCTCGAGCTATCTTGACAGGACATGATTATGAAATTGTCTGTGCTGCAATTTGTGCTGAACTTGGCCTGGTAATAAGTGGTTCTAAAGGTAAATTTTGCTGCAGACTTTAATCAACTTTTTAGCAGTTCCCTCCCCCCCCCCCATGCTGAAGTTTTGGGATAGAAACATTGAGCTGGAAGGCACTTCGAGGGTCATATAGTCCAACCCCCAGCACAGTGCAGGAAATTCACATCTCCCCCCCTCCCCCCGCTTTATGCCCAGAGGAAGGCAAAAACCTCCAGGATCCCTGAGCCAATCTGGTTTGGAAGACAATTCCTTCCTGATTCCAAATTGGAGATCAGCATTACCCTGGGCATATAAGAAAGGGTCACAAGAACTGAGCACTGGCTCATCCCTTCCTCCCATCCCTCTCACGATCTGCCTAAATTCAGATAATCAGCACTGCTGTCAGATGATCATCTAGCCTCTGCTTAAAAACCTCCAAAGGAGAGCCCACCACCTCCCAAGGAAGCCTGTTCCACTGAGGAACTGCTCTGTCAGGAAGTTCCTCCTAATGTTTAGCTGAAAACTATTTTGATTTAATTTCATTGGTTCTGGTCTGACCTTTTGGAGCAACAGAAAACAGTGTATATGTTAAAATTATGTAACCGTTAAAAATAACACCTTTGGTAGCAGTTTTGAATAGGTGAGTTTGGATAAGCTCTCTGTGGAAGTTGCCAGTATTACAGTGCAAATTAATTGTGGTTTAAGTTTTTGTTTTCGAACGAATGGATACACAGCTTCTTGTGTATTTTTAACGGGGATTACATTTGGACAATGAAACGGCATTTGTAGTAGGTATACTTTCCTGTGCTGATCCGCAAGGCACCTACCATGCTTCTGCGTAGTCTTCTAGAACGCTCTCACTGTTCCATTCTAGCTGTAAGATGAAATGGTGTCGTCCCATCCCCCCGTCCCAATCACAATATTTGCAGATTGGTTTGCTAGCTCTTAAGAGCAAGAATAATCACTCCTGCCAAGTGTTTTCAAAAGACTACCCACTTAAGATTGGGTGGTATCTGGACAAAAGTTATTTGTTCGTGTATGAATACATATGTTGTTGCACCTAAGATTTTGCCAGCATATACAGGTATTTTATGCCAGAGGTCCAGTAGTCAGGATTTAATTTTGCCGGACTGTCAGTTTGTTAAAGGAGTGAATGGGTGGTCTAATGCCCAGCCTTCTACAATGCCTGCTGCCAAGTCCAATCATCATAGAGGAGCTCAGTCATACCCACTGAACTTTGTAAGTAGCAACTGCAAAGGCTGGTTGGCGTGGCACAAAATCGTGCTGAAGCAACCAATAGAAGTTTGTATGCAGACACCTGTAGAACCAAAATATTTGTTTTTTATTTCCTCCACTCACCTCTTGCCGTCATCTTGCATCATCACAAAAATGCTCTCTCCTTTGCAGTTCTTTCCCTAATCTGATCAGGTATCAACCAGGAATAACAAAACAATTATTGCCCACCATTTCTTTGCTTTTTAATCTGCTTTCCAGCCCATGAAAGGGTGGAGAAATGACGATGGAATAAGTGTATTAGTTTATCTATTATTGTAGGATGTGCATGTGAATAATCTTGCGAGTGAATGGCTATATGTTAGGAAATTGTATTCCAGATATTCCTGTGGGATCCTGATGGTTTTGCTTCCTTCCCCCCCCCCACCCCGCCAATCAGATGGACCGTGTCTCATACATTCTATGAATGGAGATCTACTGAGGACATTAGAAGCACCTGAAAACTGTCTGAAAGCAAAACTTATCCAGGCATCAAGAGAGGGTCACTGTGTTATATACTATGACAATGGTCATTTCTGTGTGTTCAGTGTGAATGGGAAATTGCAGGCCACTATGGAAACTGATGATAATATAAGGGTGAGTAAAAGTAAACAGTATAAGCGACGCCATCTTATGTAACATAAGTCTGTCATTTGAATGCTCGTCTAGCAAGTTACTACATCAAATGAAATACAGAATGAAAATACGGGCAATTCAAACCTGAACTCTCTAAATGTAAACAATTCAATCTTACTACGTTCCCCAATTTGGGGTGTGTGGAGTGGGGAGGAGGTGTTAAAGGACAGAATTAAAGCAAAAACACCACCTGCTTGGCTTTTTTACTCCCAGCCTTACTTCTTGATAACTTAAAGCCATCTTTTACATAAAATATAGACCCATTAATATTTTCAGAGCTAACTTAAATAATTTAAACTACTTAAAGTGTGTTAACATATTCTCTTATTCTGTTTGATTAATTTAAAAATTCAGTACTATCAATTAAGTGACCTCGCTGCTATGCTAAAGGCAGGACTACTTAAATTGCCCGTTTTAGTGTTGCATTTGAAATAGTTTTGCTGTTAATCTGAGTTCCTCAGCCAATATTAGGATTGAGTGGCATTAAGAGGACAGATAAGTCTTGCACATTTCAGCTTTTTATCCTTTCTCATGCAAGAACATCCTGCCCATGCATGGAGAAATCCTTATGAGGTTCCTTGCTTTGGTATTTGGCTAAAAGAATTTCTGTACTGTTTGTCCTTGTCAAGATTTGGGGACTGTTGCTTAACGCCATGGAAATTCTGGTCTCTCTAGACCAGCAATACATACAACCAAATCGTTATTTTCTCCCAGTAGTCCCTGTTGGGTTTTATTCTTCAACAACCCACAGCCTTTTCCCCAGAGTTTCTGTGCTTTATCATACCATAAGGCAACAGAATGATTAGAACAAGAGTGTTTAAAATGCCTCTGTCCGCAGGCACTGCAGGTTCAACAATTTCACACTAGTTGCTAGTAAAAGGTGGCATATATGCAAGGAACAGAAACTGAGTTTTTCATTCAGATAATTCCATATTCTTTCCAGTGTCACAAAAGGCTTGGTTTGCTGGATGTTGAAAAAAAAATCGCCATTTTTGGCTGTTATAGTCAGACAGTATAATCTCCTAATTTACTATCTTGTACACAAGTATGAAAAAAAAATGCTACCAAGAGAATGTTTAGGCAGTCTGGAGATACTCATGGCCTAATCAACACTTTCCACCTGCTTTTGTTTTAAAACTTGTATTGCTTGGTAGAGCTTAGGCTAACAGCAGATCACAGCAGATCTGACTAGCTATGTTTAGATACTTTAATGAGTAACTTAAATCTAAATAGGCAGGCAGTTCAGAAACATAACATTATTTTATCCTCAACAAAGGCAGTGTGCCATTCCACCCAAAGGAACCAATTTATTTTTCTTTCTTTGGTCTGTTTTGAAAAGCAAAGCATCTAACAAGCTCTCCGTGTTGTATGCCAAAGTTGTCATAGTGACAGGTCTGTTTTTTCCAAAAAGCGTGGCCTCACAAGAATCTGAGTTTCAAGGGTCGTAACGAGTGCAAGTCAGAATCAGAAGAAAATAGAGCAAATTTAAACTTTGTGCCTTGAAATAATGTTTGTGCATTATAAGTATACATTAGTAGAAAGATTACTATTACAACACCACTTAGAGCATTCAAAATAATTTTCGTAAGTGAGGCAACATCAAAACATTACATTGATTCGTATTTTTGCAGACATCTTCTATGAAGCAAGTGTATCCTGTATTAACTCCTGAGGGCTATGTTATGAAACTGAAATCTTGACAGACTGAAAAAGGTCATATTTTTCCCCTCATTCACTTCTAGGTGACTCACAAACAAGCTACAGCTATGAGTAAAACTCGAAATCTCATCTTTTATTTAATCAAGAGCACAGAAACTCACTGAATTCATTGGAGGTAGAGGAGTTAAAGATTAATGGCTTTAATTTGCCTTTTAATATAGCATTTCTCTGATAAAAAGCCTCCAGTATAATATTCAAGTGAACCATATCCATAAGGTTAATGGATTTTCATCAGATGAATTTTATAACTGTAGCAAATAATTGCTGTGAAGAGTGTGACAAATAATTTCAAAAATACCCTTAGGAAACTGCCATTTGTGAAATGAGGAAAAATTGGTATTGATTTTGTTTATAATGAATAATCTTTTTAGTAATTGTATTTGGTTTGTTAGATATCGTGAGTCCAGCATTTTCTTTTAAACAATTCACTGCCTTAGCGTCATCATCCTTCCACTTGTCTATATTGTCATGTATTCATTTATAATGCACCAAGACTGATGTGTTTATGTTTTAAGCACATCTGTGTAGCAAATACCCTTCCTCTCTTACATGGAAAATGTCTGGTTACATCTTTGTCATTATTATTTCTTATTTCAAGAACTAGTAATATAAAACTTTGGACATAACTACATTGTAAGGCAAAATTCAGCTGTACTGAATGACTGATTTTGATTATCTCATATTTAATGCAGATGGGTTAAAGGCATTATAGTGTTCGCAGTACAGTATATATTTGACTGAATGCGCTTAGAATAATAGTAATTCTAAACCACGCTTCTCTGAAAAAAATTGTTACCAGCCTTTCTTCCTTATAGCTTACAATAATAAATGTACTGTGCTGTATAACCATTTGCTCACTTGGGGGCAAATGGGTTTGCATAAGCAGGTGTAGTAAATTAGACACCTGAAATAATTTCATCCAAGAAATTAATAGAGGGTCTGATTTAAAAGGGTGAAAAACATTTCTGGGCACTCTTATGGTATTGCTAACTAAGCTGTGAGTTTCAACCTTTATGGCAGGGATCCAAAGAGTTACTTTAGGTGAGCCGAAAGGCATGCATGTATCCAAGCGAAGATTTGGATTTTCTTTGAACAGCAGACCTTCATTCCATATCATAAACTGCTTCTAAGTACTCCCTCAATCTCAAAAACTGCCTGCAGTTTGACATAGGAAATAGTTTGAAAGCTCAAGTCCAAACTTGCTTTGGGGAACTAGTTGCAAAATTATTTGGAGCTGACCTTAACTTTTAAAATAAATAATAAGCTGTCTCAATCAAGCCTCTGGAGAGGCAGCATATAAAAGCAACCCTAAATAAATAAATGAATTTTAAGTATAATTTCATTGAAATGATATTAAATATTCTGTATGACTTGAATGAAAAAAATAGGTAAAATTGAAGGAGTGTCTTCACCTAGGATGACTATCCCCCCCAAAAAAGAGTAGATCATTATAAATAAAAATTCTTGTTTAATGTAAACTGTTAAAGGCTTTCACACAGAAAAGAAGAATCAAGTGCCCAAGCATTTGAAAAAAAGTCAAATTTTCGTGATTTAACTCTGTAAATTTAGATATATATACCAATTTTAAAAAGAAATTGAGATAACTGACCAAAAAGCCAGATTTAGGGATAATAATAGATAAAACACTGAAAGATTATGGTACCTGTACAAAAAAACGGACTGTGCCATTTAGGGTTTTTTGGATATGGCTAAAAATAGAAAATTTCCTAACAAATGGTTCGTCATGTGTTTATATATGCAACAGCCCAGTGGATTTTATCTGATTTAGTTCTAAAAACCAGGCCACAGGCCATCAGCGAGTACTTCATGTAGAACTTCCTATTTCTAAATTTGATCAGGGAACAATAGCACACGAAGCAAGATGTGAGATGATGAATATAACTTTTTATCATGAATCAATTATTTTCTTCATATAGTGATTTATTATTGATATAGCTAATTCACAACATGGCCATCTGTGGATACTTAAATAAGGAAACTGAATCCATGAACAAACAAAACATATCTTTCTACAAATCTGAGATAAACCGTAGGTTTGTAGCTGAATCTAAGATCTTTTAAAAATCATAATAAAATAATAGAAGTAGCACCTGTAGGTTTAAAAAACAAATGCCCTCTTAGTGGCATTTGTTCCTTATTCCCAAATTAAGTGACAATAGCTAGAATAATTAATAAAATGTCACAAATATAAAGAGCCCTGTGACGCAGAGTGGTAAGCTGCAGTACTGCAGTCCAAGCTCTGCTCACGACCTGAGTTCGATCCTGACGGAAGTTGGGTTTCAGGTAGCCGACTCAAGGTTGACTCAGCCTTCCATCCTTCCCAGGTCAGTAAAATGAGTACCCAGCTTGCTGGGGGTAAAGGGACGACTACTTGGGAAGGCACTGGAAAACCACCCCGCAAACATAGTCTGCCTAGTAACCATTGGGATGTGATGTCACCCCATGGGTCAGGAATGACCGGGTGCTTGCACCTTTACGACAAATGTAACATTTTCATTATGCCTTATTATCCAACAAGTGTAATTTATTCTTTTGTTATTTGTTGTAACTTAACTGGCAATTAAGTTTGAATAATTTAATGGTGAACATTAACAGAAGTTGCAATTTTGAATTCTTTAGGCAATTCAGCTGAGCCGTGATGGTCAGTACCTCCTTACAGGAGGAGACAATGGAGTTGTTATGGTATGGCAAGTGTGTGACCTCAAACAGCTTTTTGCCTATCCTGGTTGTGATGCTGGAATCCGATCTATGGCTCTTTCATATGACCAAAGGTGAGAGTCAATCAGTTTGATATCCTTGGTTTATGATACCATCTTGTATTGGCTTTGTTGGATGTAGCTCAGAAGACAGGGACACAGCATGCTTAAAATTAGCTTTTAAACTAATCCCAAAGTGTATTTTTAAATTTTTTGGTGCTTTCTTCCATCTATCACAGCTGCTTTAATGCTCCAAACACTGTTGTGGTGGTGGCAGAAGCAAGAACCAATGATTACTGAACTCACATGAACACATGAAGCTGCCTTATACTGAATCAGACCCTTGGTCCATCGAAGTCAGTATTGTCTACTCAGACTGGCAGCGGCTCTCCGGGTCTCAGGCAGGGGTCTATCACATCACCTACCTGCCTAGTCCCTTCAACTGGAGATACCGGGGATTGGGTATGCATGCTAAGCAGATGCTCTACCACTGAGCCACAGCCCCACCCCTCAGTGGAAACCTAAACCATTAGACTCTTTGACATTGGTGGTACAGCGTATGTTTGGTTAACTGTCTGCAACTTCAACATAAAAATGATGAGGACTCTGTTAATTAGCTTTTTTTCTCCCTCCTCATAGGTGTATAATGACAGGCATGGCTTCTGGCAGCATAGTGCTTTTCTACAATGATTTCAACAGGTGGCACCATGAATACCAAACCAGATACTGAAGCTGGAACTGCAGCTGGCAGATGGAAACTTGAAGCGTAGCAAGTCTCTCTTCAGAGTCTGGCCAGATCCTCAGTGCTTACAAATAGTAAATATAACATCTGAATGTAACTTAAAATTGCTGGAAGAAGCTATTTTTTAAAGTTAATTGCTATTTTTGTAGAACTTGCTTGACTTTTTGGGGGGAAGGGAAAAGAAGCAGAAAATGGCTGCCGGGGTCTGTAGTTTAAAAAGAAAATCTATATTTTTTAGTCATAGTAAGTCTATTTTGATTCATGTATGGGGAAAGACCTAAAGATGGCTAAAAATCTTGTACTATCTATATTATGACACATGTTTCTCATGTAAATCTTTATAATCTTGAGGATTATTTGATTTTAACAATGGAAGTTGGTTATAATACTGGGGTTTTAAACTGGGCTTACCCCATACCACATTTTTGTCTTGTATCTTTACAATGATTGTACTGCTTCAGCACTGACTTTTCTGGGAATCAATAAGAATATTTAAATTATGAGATAAACATATGTTTCTTTTCATCAATGTAGTGATCAAGCATGCTTCTAAGTCTAGATGATTAGTTTTTTTGTTTGTTTTCTGTTTTGTTGTGCAATTAATGAAGAGGAAATTAGCAACACAGTTGATACACCAAGTGTGAGTCCTTATGGCTTTTTCCTGATCTCTCTTTCTAGCATACCTAAATGTGCATTGTTCCATAAAATCAACCTTCATTTTGAGAATTATTTACTTCCATGTTTTCCATTAAATCATACGTGAAGTCAAAGCACACTTTTGCCTGGAGCCTGATGTTTTAGGCATGAAGGGGAAAAAAGGATTACAAAGTTGCCTATAGAAGCAAACGTTTTATTTCCATTATGGCATAGCTTGAAAGAGCGTGTTACAACCAGTACAGTTGCAAAATCTGAGCATCTTCTCAGTGGTCCTCATTCAATCATGTTGACAATATAGAATACCCTACCTTTCAGCTCTTAGGAAAATGAAAAGAATTTATACTAAAGGAACAATGTTATTTTGGTGTTGCATAAATTCTACTTTTTCTACAAGATTGCCATTGGGAACTCTGTGAAGATATTTGTGAAAAGAATTGTATTGTTTTGTAGGTCTGTATTGCATAAATAACTACTTTGTATGTTGTGCTCTATTAAGGTTTGAAACATTCCACATCTATATTGGTATATAATTTTCTTCAGCTGCCTACTACAAGCAGTTCCCTTTTTTTTTCTAGCATTCAATACCTTCTCTTTCAGTAAAGATCCAAAAAAGGACTACTCTATTTGGAAAAAAAATTAAATAAAAGGCATTTGTAATTTAGTGCATCTTTCATTGCAGTGGAAACTTATTGCTGAACTAGATCAATATAAAATTCAGTTTTCCCTATACCTGGAAAATACTGACTTGGTAGTCAACAGAATTTAACTGCTTAAAAAAAATCCTGTTGGTCTATAATGAACCTTTGTTTTAGACCTAGTTACTACACCAGCAGCTGCAGGCAGCCTTTGGTGTTTCCCGGGGAGCTAAAGAATAATTTACATGTAGCTTATCCCAAATATGAGCCCCCGTGGCGCAGAGTGGTAAGTTGCAGTACTGCAGTCCAAGCTCTGCTCACAACCTGAGTTTGATCCTGACAGAAGTTGGTTTCAGATAGCTGGCTCAAGGTTGACTCAGCCTTCCATCTTTCCGAGGTTGGTAAAATGAGTACCCAGCTTGCTGGGGGTAAAGGGAAGATGACTAGGGAAGGCACTGGCAAACCACCCCGCAGACAAAGTTTGCCTAGTAAACGTCGAGATGTGACGTCACCCCATGGGTCAGTAATGACCCAGTGCTTGCACAGGGGACCTTTACCTTTTTTTAAATCCCAAGCACCATGGGTATTTTGCAAAATAGTAACATATATCTTATTAATTGCTCAAGGAATGGTTGATTTTGATTATATGGCCACTGTTGAAAGAGGAGTTAAAACTCTAAGCCAACCATATTTCAAATCAGAACAGAATTACTTTATTCCAAAAGCAACTTAGGTTGCTGCCCAGTTACACTATACTTATGTGGTGGGACTGTTGAATTTAAGTGTTCTGTCCTGAAATTTTGGGTTCAATCCTCAGGAGTTCCACTTCTGTGAAGTCTTATTAAACAATCACAAATTGCTAGTTAAGATAGTCTGCCGCTATAGATGCATGGCATCCATTAGGTTTCAGAACTTTCTCTTTAACTATTTAGCAACAGGCCAAATGAGTTGATCTTCTCAAAGGCAGGCTTTCCACACTGTCTTCTATCCTAAGTAGCTTCATATCACTGCTGCCAAAGCTTGCCATTTTACAGTAAGAAAACATGAATTGAGACACAGGAGTGGAAACATGATGGAAGGAAATTTAAAGAATTGTCTGTTCTGCTAGCTCAAATTTTTAGACAAAGTGGAAACAATCTGGGGTAGAGTGTGGATAGTCTTTCCCTTGCTCTTTTTGCCAATCTTTAGGCAAAACTGAACATGTTTGGGGGCTCACACTTTGACACAAGGCTCTGACTTGAGGGTGTGGGAAGCAGAATCTTGTCCTACTTATCTGGATCAATTCCAGATTGCTCACTTTCACCCTGGGCACTTTGGCAAAAAGCAATATTGGGACTTCCTTCCTAAATCCTAAAAAAGAAAAAAAAAACAAATTACTCTTTTCAAGAAGAATGTTTATTGCAGGTCTTAATAGTTCTACCATGAGTAAAGGCTAATAGAAAATGACATAGAGTTGTTAAAAAGGAGTAAAAGGAAACTAATAGGCAGATTACATACAATATTGAAACGAGCATTAAAAGATACAACTCCATCTACCCTTGACTGCACATGTAGCATCACTGGCTCTTTATTATTTCAGCTCTTCCCGAAATAAAAGGGTGGACTAATGAAAAAGCAAAATGGCAGAAGCATTCTGTGTTGGTGACCTGTAGTTCATCGCTTTAGTTTACTAAATATATACTCCGCTGTAGGTTATGTAACATGCAGCACACTCTCTCTCCCAAACAATTCTTGTAGCTTGTAATCAGTACTGGCAGGGAATGGGAGGCAGGGAAGGGGGGCAATTTGTGCAGAACAAACAATGTCTGAAAGGGCTTCCGTGACTGCAGTTTTCATACGTATGAAGAATTTCCCCTTATGTTACGCTTGCCTCCAAATTCCACATGGTTGGAAGTCATATTATCTGAACTTTAATTTAACAAAAACATTTAGTAACAACCACCCCTTTTCACACAAACATTCCCACACACCCTGCCTTTCAGTAGTGTACAGTTTGTCCATTAGGTCCAGTCTGTAGATGAAGTTGCCTTTCAACAGCAAGTCAGGAACTGAATTTCAAAGTTGGGTAGAAGAATGATCAGCACTTCCTTCTCTGCTGGGCCAGTTGCAGAAAGTGTGCTGGGCGAGTCTTAATAGTAGTCTGTATGTCAAGATATGATTTCCAGCAGAGTTGATTAATTCGTTAATGGTTCCAATGTTGTTTGAAATTATATTTAAACATTAATTTTAAAAAAAGATTAAGAAATTTCCAAACTGAATTGCCCATAGAGTCCTAAAAACTACTGTGTTTACTACCTGCATTCCTTTTGAAACAGCTGTGGACAATCTATGGAAGGGACAGGGTGAGAAACCAGCACTGGAGGACAGATTTCCAACCTAGCAGTGGACTTGGTTTACATGAATCCTGCGGTATCGTCATGACATGCTGAGATGGGGCGCGTGGAGAGTTTAAATGGCTCAGATGCAGCAGGACAAAGTGTCTTGAGCCCAACCGCAGAAGATTTGTGACCGGCAGCGTTTTTCATGGGGGTTTGCTCCCCAGCAGCTTGCCCAGATTCTTGACAGCGCTTGTTGCAGAAGATCTGCGTCTCTTTATCTAGAGCTGTGTTCTATAATGCAAACAAACACATCACTAAGGGCTATTACTTTCCCACTGGACAGCAAACACACACCCACACACATCCTTTAACACATGCACCAGTCTGAAGAGAAGGGGAAGTAACTTTGAACGTCTTTGTCAAAGTTGTGGGTTTTGTGGGCTAGCTTTTTACGTGCAGAGCATTAGCAACAGACTGCATGAAAACATGCTATTGCAGTGTCATTGGCGTAGATTTTAATGAGTTGCTTGAACAACAACAACAAAAGCTAAATGTCCCATTTGCAAGTCTGGTGAGGAAAAAGCAAACATGCACTATTAACACAAAATGGACACAGCACTTCTTAAAATTCTCCGACCCTGATCTAGACATTGTTGCAACATAATTAATGGTTGCCCCAGATGTGGATTTGCATTAAGATACAACCAAGTCAGAAAAGCATTACAATGCCGATGAGGTTGTGCAGGCAGATGTGCATCCATTTCCACACCGACAACATACAGACATAGATATCTCTTGCAGGATCAGGGTATGAACTGTTAAGCAACGATGACATTTCTGCTTACACAAGTGAAACACAAGAAAAAGACTGTGCCATGTCAAACTTATTGTATCCCCATTTGCTTTTACAAGATCTCGTGCAACCAATTTATAGGCACTACAATATAAAGGGAGGAAACTGCCAGATGTCGCACAAGGTCTTGCACAAGCAGAACGGTGTTAAGTCCATTTATGTTTCCATTTGTGAGTTGCTGGATCCACTTCACTGCCTAGAAATGTTAACTTGCTGTGGTCAGCAAAAGACATCAAAGTAGCAAAAGTGTTCTTACAGTTAAGTGCGTCTGACACACACACAGAGAGAAACTCAATGTGGGCACTTCTTGGGGAAGGGTTAGCTAAGACTTTTCGAGCTACGTTTATGACATTGTACTGGTATAACATGGGCCACTATGCTATCAAGAATGCCGCTGACCATGCCAGTGTTAGCCCAACAAATAATCTGTTTAGGAATAGATTTATAATGTACGCTAATTTGTAGTAACAAAAAGAACATAGATATGCATGTATTTCCAATTTACATTTGCAGTTGCACATATACCATCCTAAATGGAGTTTAAGATTGCATTGCTAGAGCATTATCAGAGCCAATTTAACGTGTTTTACTGTTAACACATTGCTATCACAATTTGGGGATCACGATACAGAATGACATGAAATGACAGGCACTAGCTCATCAATGTGACTTGAAATGGGATCGAACCATCTGGACTCTTAAGATCAAATATTTATCTATACTACATTGTAAGTGACCATCATCTTAAAAGAATGTTAACTATAGGCTCCAACTTTTATTAAATGACTAAGGTGCTAAGAGATTATAACTTTGCCTAGCATTCTGGTTTCCCTTACTCAAAATGCTGGTTTGTAATCCAGGGCAGTTTATTAGGCATCAGAAATTGCAGTGTGCTTTGCTGCCACCTCCTGTAGGTCTCTTACTACACTTATTACTACACTGACCTATTTATAACCAGTTTGGTAATCCTGGATGGCTCTATACGTGCATACATTTGGAAAAGAATTTACCTGATATAATTTGTACAGCCTAATTCCACTCAACTTGTTTGAAGTGTAGAAAACTGAACGCTTCTAAATAATTTTGATGTTTATAATTCCATTTATAAAAAATCTCTAACATTTATACTGATGCAACAATTTTGGGAGCGCCTTTTTCCATAGTGGGCAATATTTAGTGGGAACTGGCAGTGAAATCTTCCTGCAGCATTACCTGGCAGAGGAGTCAGAATTAGTATAAAAATCCAGTTTTCCAGGACTTACAGCACATTCATGACTTCTGAGGACAAAAGTCCTCAGGAGGCCAGGAAGGTACTGTGCTGGCATTGGGGGCCACAACACCAGCGTCCAAGCTACTTATGCTGCCATAAATGGCTGGTGTTCCAGGGGGTGGGGCTGCCAGGGCTGCCTGTAGGCAGCCTCCTGTCCCCTTTCACCCTGGGTACGCCAGCGGGGAGAAGAGCAAGGCTGCACTTGCTTTTTAGCAGGCACAGCCTCGCTATTCTCAATGGGGCAAAGTAACAACAACACCATTTTAAAAGAAAAAAGCTGCGTAAAGGCTTTTTTTGAGCTTTCAGCAGGCAGGGCAATGCTTAGGAGGCACCTCAGCAGCACTTCCTCCCTGCCATCCCCGCCCACCGAAAGCTCATGAATGCACTGTTAATGGCACTGTAATTAATGTCATATCACCACTTTAGACATAATGCAAAGGTATGGAAATAATATAAAGATGTGTATATATTCATTGGACTCAAACAGGTAGGGGACTTGCAAGGACTGAAGGGGGGTGTCACCTTCCTGCTCACACATTTTTTCTTTTCCTTCCCCTAGCAGCTTCTTTTCCTGTTTCCTTCTGTCCTTTACCCACAGACCTACCTACCTTTATCTGCCCCCCCAGCCTTCCCTCACCTTCCCTGGCAACCTCTCTTCTTCTCTCCATTTACCTTTTTTCTCATCTCCTTTTCTCTTATTCAGCTTCTCTTTCTTCTCTCCCCATTCCCTGTATCCTTCCCTCCTTTGCACATTTTACCTTGTTCAGTCATCACATCCTTTATCATAGGTTCAGCCTCAGGTGGAATGCAGGTATTGGGAAAGGTGTTTTTTTCTCCCTTAAGCCCTGAAGAGTAGGTGCCAGACAGAGCAGACTAAACTGAGCTAGACAGACCAACAGTCTGACTCTGTATAAGGCCAGTTTTGTGTACATGTTCAAATAAGACAAGAAGCCATGCATGGGTGAAATGATGCAGACATGAAAATGCAATGAAAGATTGTCATATGCTTCTTCTGCATAAGTTGACAGACATCACCACTGCAGATTGCAATCAGATTACTTCTCCTTTTCTGTCAGACTCTAAAAGAACATGTTTTAATGTGGCAAAAAAGCAGTGTAGTTAGTACATACCATTGCCTTGGACCTACTCAGAGGGAAGCAATGCAGGCATTGGGAGAGGAAGCAAAAGAAGGAAGCAAGGGACAGACACTAGACTTACTTGAAGCAGAACCAATAGCTTTGCAACATTTACAAATGCAATGAACCACATTCTGGAAAAAGCAGCACTAAAATTATTTCAATGTACATTGTTATGCCATTTAAAAAAAAAAACACAAGTAACAGCAGCAACCCATCTTTTAAATGTAATTTCATTATTCTACCACATGAGGGCTTTATCTGCCTTGCCCCAAAATTTCACTGGAAAAAAGGTTTTCTGTTTTGTTTGTTTTTTGCAACATAAGGATGGAAGTGAATTAGGATTCAGTGAAGATATCTGTATGGGTTGGAAGCAGAAACTGGATGCTTACCACAGAAGTGAAACAAATGTGATGGTAACTGTGTTATACACATAGTCCATGTCCTCCGCTTAAACATTTATTTTCTGGTTTTGCCTAAAATGTCATGGGTTTTGTAATAAACATGAGCCCTAGAGGTAAAGGACTTTTGATTTCCCCCCAGTTTCTGCAGTGTCCTGTGGTTTACTATTGCTAATTCATACTTGTCAAAATTAATTAGCGGGTAACTACCACTGTATTCTGCATTGGTCAGACCTCACTTGGAATACTGTGTCCAGTTTTGGAATACTGTGTCCACAATTTAAGAAGGATGTTGACAAGTTGGAGTGTGTCCAGAGGAGGGCAACCAGTATGGTCAGAGGTCTGGAATCCATGCCCTATGAGGAGAGACTTAGGGAGTTGGGTTTGTTTAGTTTGGAGAAGAGAAGGTTGAGGGGAGACATGATAGCCATGTTTAAATATTTGAAGGGATGTCATGTTGATGAGGGAACTAGCTTGTTCTCTGTTGCTCCAGAGACTAGGACACGGTGTAATTGATTTAAACTAATAGAAAAGCGATTCCACCTAAACATTAAGGAGGAACTTCCTGACGGTGAGGGCTGTTCGATGGTGGAATGCACTACCTCGGAGGGTGGTGGAGTCCCCGTCTTTGGAGGTCTTTAAGCAGAGGCTGGATGGCCATCTGTCCTGAGTACTTTGATTGTGGGATCCTGCATGGTGGGGGGAGGGTTGGGGTCACTGGGGATGTGGGGGGGAGGAGGTAGTTGTTCATTTCCTGCATTGGGCAGGGGGTTGGGCTAGATGATCCTGGTGGTCCCTTTCAACTCGATGATTCTATAATGGGAGGATGAACAAAGCTGTTTTTGAACAAAAATGGAATTTATTTGGTGAGTCTCTTCAGAAATTATCCTCTCTCGTGATTCCCATCTAATTAATGCAGCAAGTGACCAGATTAAAAAGATAAACAGATCCCATTCTACTTACTACCAAACAGCTTGCCCTCTGTATGTTTACTCAGAGTATGTCCCACTGAATTCAGTGTGGCTTAGCTTCTAGTAAGTATGCCTAGGATTGCAGCCTTTATGAGCAAGGAAGGAGATAAGGCAGAGAAAACGGGAAGTTAAACTAGTGTATGGGGTATGCTTCATTGACTGGAAGCAAAATGAGCAGGCCAGAGAATTAGAAAACTCCACACCAACAAAAAGCCAGAAGCTACATTATTCTGAAGACTGGAGGCAAGCTTAAAACGGATGTGCAAACTGGAGAGCAGCTAAGAGTTAGAATTTAAAATCATTCTATTTAACAATGTATTTGATACCAGGTTTCTGCTTCAGGTTTATCCATAGCCTCAACAATATATATGAAGCTCTGAGGTTCCTCAGACTGTCAAGTCAAACTGTCAAACAAAATGCAAGCAACAGTATCAGCCTAAAATAGTTTTGCCTTCCTTCTGCTCTTGTATTTGGTGCTAAAAGTTTTTGAAAGCTACATTTAAAGCTGTCATGCATCACAAACACAGCCACGCCAACAGGAACACATCTTGAAACAAGAAGGCAATATAATCTATCCACATATCTAAAGTTATCCTTTCCAATCTAAAATGGATTTTAGGTGTCCGATTGGCATGTCAGTGACCATTGTGCTGTACATTAGTGACGCAGCGCAAACAGAAACTGACCCTAACTTAAGCATCATCTTTAAGAACTTCATTGCCAAAAGGCTATATTTTATGAGACTCATTATAGTCACAAGGGTAACAGCTGAAAGTCAGCTATGACTGGCCCAAATGCTGACAGAAGATAGACGGGGACAAATTGTTTTCTGAAAGCAAATGTATATAACAACTTTTGATTATTCAGAGAAATCTGAATATGGAAAGTCATTTCTGTAATTCCTTTCCAAGTACTGTCCTTAAAAATGCGCGTGCATGCCCACACATCCAGGGGGTGGGGGGGATACAGACACAATGAAGAATATGCACTGTTATTTTTTTAGTGGAAGGGTTTAACACGGTTTTATTTTTTGAGCATTAAATGGCTGAGGTTAGTGAGATAAGTAATGACAAAGTTGCATTTGCTTACCATGATGACAGAAACCCCTGCGGTTGGGTTATTCTGTTTGGGTAGTGTGTTGTTAAAGTGCTGCTTTAATTTACCTGTTACTTCAGCTTGCATATTATTCTCCTGGGAGGCATCATCCTAGTTAAAGGAAAAGAAAAACAACAACACACATTTTAACACAACCGTTTATTTTTGGTTGGAGTGGGATGGATAGTCTGGACAGAGGGGGTTACCGCACTTTGTATTCCCAGCAATGTATTAAGAGTTTGAAAATGTTGTAAAAAACAAAAGGGTTTTTGGATACCATGGCTTATAAATGGTTGGAAGACGTCTTCACAGCTAAAGGAGCCAAACAAAGTGCAAACAGTATTTTTTATAACGTTTTCAAACTCTTAATACATTGCTGGGAATACAAGTGCGGTAACAGCCAGAGATTTCTACTCTCTGACTGGGAGGTAGTTCAGTATGAGAAAAATTCTACAAATGCAATACAGATTAAAAAATTTTTGGAATGCATAACAAGAAGCTTAATTTAGTAATTCTACTATAACATTACTATATATTGATCATCAAATATATTTGCTGTGATGCAGCTCTTTAGTTCATTAGCATTTTGCAAGATCAAAAGAAAAAGAGTTTTTACATGATTAACTGATTTTCCAGACACTTGTGTCACTTTTAACTGACAAATTTATTTCAGCACATTATGCAGAAAGTACCTTTTACAATGTGTAGGAGACCCATGCAGAAAAACAGGCTTCAGGACACACAAATCCAGGGACCAGTCTTGCACGCCTGCTAAATGAGAATGTTTCTCCAAATGGAAGAAACACTTCCTCTGTCAGAGGAGCACTCTTACTGCACAAACCTAAGGGGGTGGTGGTTAAGAAGCGCTTTGTGCAGGCCCATTGCAAGCATTCATGGGAAACTGAGTCTTCCCACAATTCTTTACAGACTATGAAAAGTAAGTACTTGTAAAATTCTGCCAGGGGGCATATTTTGAGTTAGAATCACCAAATTCGCAGCGTAGCGTTGGGTTTCATGCAAGAAGAGGGACTCTTCTTGCATGAAACCCAAAGTTTGGTAAAGTTTGGGTCAGGGGGTCCAATTTTATGGGGTCCCGAAGGGGTTGACCCCCTCCCTCCATAGAAAAGCATTGTAAAGTTTACCATGCTTTTCTGTGGAGGAGGGGGGCAACCCCTTCGGGACCCCATAAACTTGGACCCCCTGACCAAATCTTCACCAAACTTCGAGGTTCATGGAAGGAGAGTCCCTTGAAGCTAACCTGAACATTTGGGGACTTTACCTCCAAAAATCCCCCACAGGAGCTTCGAAAAAAATCCCCACAGACTAAAATAGGCCCAATTTTTTCAGTAAACCTGGAAATAAAGCCAAATACACTTTTACCGGTATGGATATTTGGCTTTTCCTGGGTTTACCAAACAAAAATTGGGCCCAAGAAACCCAAACCCAAAATTTACTGAATTGTTTGTTTTGTTTCGTTTTTTGCACAATCCTACCTCCAACCATTAGGAGGACTGATTGATCCTTCATTGTTGAAGAATAAAGAAAGTACTCAATGCCAGTCTGGCTTCCTTCCAGGTGAAAGCCTACAAATGCCAATATTGCTGCTTCACAGCAATCACACTATAAGCAACTTCAGATGATACAGAAAAACCACTAGCCACCCACGCCTCTTCTGTACTCAGCGAATATAGCCCATGCAAGTTTTCTATTATGAATTATCCTTTATGAACATTTTAAAACACACACTGTAGAAAAGACTGTGAGGGTAACTCGCAGCATGCTGAGTCACAATATTAAGCTAGGACTTCACCATTAGCTGTAGTCCAGAAGAGTAGGGCTTTAATTCAGCATGAGCTGCTTTAGAATTCGCTCTGTCTAAATGTGCAGTGTAAGGAAGTATGTTACTCACTGACACCCAGGGGTGGTTTAAAATCTGAGCTGCTGTATATCGTGCTTCAACATTTACTTGTAACATCAGACTAATTAACTCCTAAAGGGGAAAAAAGGAGAGAGAAAAAATAAGCATCGTTTATATTCACATTAACACAAGAGACTACTTTTGCTAAGAACTTTTTTTCCAGTCTCATTTCTCCTAGCCTCTGAGTTTACCTTCTCCCAAACAGTTGTACCTGCTGCTTCAGGGGAGTACAATCATCACAGGCTGATTCCTCAGAGCTTGTGTGGCTTTGTCACTGACCAACAAGACGCCAGTCTTGTCTGGATTGAGCTTCAGTTTACTGGCCCACCCATCCCATTATTTCTCCAGGTATTTGTTAAGGACTTCCACACACCCCTCTAACTCAGTTGTTAGGGAGAACTAGAGCTGGCTGACAATTCACACATTAGCGGCAGCTCACTCTAAATTCTCAGATGATCATTTCCAGAGGTTACACATAGATGTTCAATCATCACTCTTTATTAATATGATTGTAGACCAGCACAAATCACAGCACATAGATGTTGAAAAACACGGGGGACAATATGGACCCTAGAAAGATCTTGCAGCATAAATGCTATGGTGCCAAGCATAAGTCCATTATTGCCAAATAACAGAACCACCGAAGCTGTTAAAAGGGACTAATCATAGGTCAGATGACAACACAAACACAGGAATGTTAAGCAGACATTAAACTCTGGTGAAGTTTTTCTGAACAATTACAACTAAAGCTAGAAGTAATAATGGGAGTGGTACAAATTAATTGCTTCTTGTTCCCATAGCAACACTCCCTCTCTGGTTCTCTGTCTTTTCTTTTGAGGCAAGACTATGAACATATGTCAAAACAAAAAATTACTTATACTGAGAGACACTGAAGTTAAGAGTGTCATCTGAAATTGTGATTAATGTGAAACACTGTACAAACAATAATTCAGGAACACAGAGAAAGGGTATGAATATTACAAGTCACAAGATCACTGTATTTTCAGCAACAGTGCCAGTTTTAGAGAAGAGTAAGCCTAGCTTTAAGGGATGGTTGCATAAATGCAAGCCCTTTCGTTACTCCTTTTGCCTTTAGTAGACAATGTTTACCTCTGTTAGTTTCAGCTTAGATTAACATACCAAGGTATTTCTAGCGTGAAAGAATTCACTAGGAGGGTGATGATGGATATTCATGAACCATTTCTGGTCACCTGCAGGGAGTGCACCATGTTTGTTTTCCTCCCTGAGGACAAGATGGACTTCACCTGTCAGAAGTGTAAGTTGATAGGGCTCTTAGAGGACAAGGTTTGGAGCCTGGAGGAAAGGATTGCTACTTGCCATGACATCGAGGAAGGGGAGGATTTTATTAACAGAAGGCTGGAGGCCCTGCATAGGGAAGAGGATATGATTCAAAGGCACAAAAGTGGTTTCCTGCCCTAACAAGACTCCTCAGAGTGCTGCAGCATGTCCCCAAAGGCGTCGGGGTGATAAGGGAGGTGAACCACTGGCTGCGTTGGCGGTGCTGGCAGGAGTGATTTGGATTCTTGGACCACGGGCTAGGTGTTCTGGATGACGACCTACTGGCACACGATGGAATTCACCTTTCAAGGTCAGGGAAGAATGTTTTTGGAAGAAACCTGGAGACATTCATCAGGAGGGCTAATGTTATCTCAATTTTCAAAAAAGGGAGGAGGGATGACCCAGGAAACTACAGGCCGGTCAGTTTGACCTCTGTCCCAGGGAAGATGCTGGAGCAGATATTAAAGAGATCAACCTGCGAGCATCTGAAGGACAACTTGGTGATCTGGGGAAGTAAGCATGGATTTGCCCCCAACAGGTCCTGCCAGACCAACCTCATTCCCTTTTGATCGAGTGACAAGCTTACTGGATCGAGGGAATGCAGTAGATGTAGTTTACTTGGATTTCAATAAGGCTTTTGACAGGCTGAGGGAGTTGGGAATGTTTAGTCTGGAGAAGAGGAGGTTGAGGGGGGAAAGTATTTGAAGGGCTGTCACTTAGAGGAAGGCAGGGACTGCTCCTGTTGGCAGCTTGAGGATAAGACTCACAATAATGGGTTTAAATTGAGGGCAGAAAGGTATTGGCTGGATATTAGGGAAAATATTTTTACAGTGAGAGTTGTTCGACAGTGGAATCAGCTACCTCGGGAGGAAGTGAGCTCCCCCGCACTGGCAGCCTTTAAGCAGAGGCTGGACAAACACTTGTCAGGGATGCTGTAGGCTGATCCAGCACTGAGCAGGGGGTTGGACTAGATAGCCTGTATGGCCTCTTCCAACTCTTCAGTTGTTCTATGAAAGCCCCATCATCATTCATACAACCCAGTACCTTGGCAGAGTCAGTGATGTTATCCCAATATGGAGAAGGAAACTCTAGCTTTCCAACCAGTATCTGGTCAAACAGATCTTCTTGGACATTGTTCTCACTGTGGATCAAGGCAAGCAGGAAAACAATTCAGTATAATAGTTAAAATTAACATATTTAAAATTGGATAACCATTAACCAGATCTGCAGAAAATTGCCCTTGTTTCATTTTTACACAACTCTGGACTTAATTTATCTGAAATGTGTGTGTAAAGAAAACAAATGGACAGAAGAGGAAGATTACTAGCTGCTTCACATCCAATAAGGTTCATATGAGCACCACAGTACTGTGTGTGTTAAGTGCCGTCAAGTCACTTCGTTTGATGTAGAGGTTAGTGGGCGGGCCATAGGCTCAACTCATGTAGCCATGAATCTCAGTGGTTGATCTTGGGCCAGCCAATCTCCCAGCCTAACCTACTTCACACGAGGATGAAACAAAGGATGGGATTACCACACAGTTGATCTTTAATCTCTTGGAGGAAGGGTGTGATAAAATGTCTGACATTTATTATCATCATCCATGCCCACAGGCACACACACACAAACACCAAGGAATCCTTGAACTTGCAAACTTTAGCTACATATGAAGAACACGGAGTATTCTGTATTTGCTCCTAACTAAATAAGGGCGTGTCTGACCTGGATAGCCCAAGCTAGCCCAATCTCGTCAGATCTTGTAAGCTAAGCAGGATCAGTTCTAGTTAGTACTTGGGTGGGACACCACCAAGGAAGTCCAGGGTTGCTATGCAGAGGCAGGCAATGGCAACAACCTCTGTTTGACTCTCTCCTTGAAAACCTTACAGGGTCGCCATAAATCTGCTGCGACCTGACAGCACTTTCCACTACCAAATAGGGGAAAGGGTATATGAAGGTCTTCTCCTACCTGTAAACTGAAAAAAATTCTGGGGAAACAAAATTATTTTCATTCACAATGCACGTAGGAGCAGCTAGAAAAAAGCTAATAACGCTGGAAGGGGAATTATAAATCTATTATTTCCAGCATTTGCAGTTGTATTTTCATAGATATCCTACAGAAGCTACCTTGCTCAATGGAAGTGATATGGGAAAAGCATTGCTAGTTGCCATAATCTATAGAATATGAAGCAACATGTTTATGTCCCTCAAATATGAGATTATTTCCCGCAAGGATATGTGATCATTTACAGCTGCACGGGTCCATTTCCCACCTTCACTTGCAGAAGCATGAATAATTTGCACACCAGGAAGCCCTTTATCGGAGGCAATAAGGTAAATGAGTGAGTCTAGCTACTTGACCAGCTAAAAGTTTATAGCTACTAAAATGGAATGTTTTAAATACATGTTGCAATGTATGGAGCTTCTGAGATCATAATCAGCACACTGCTTAAAATTACAAAACATGCTAGTCCAGCTCTTAACGCTAGAGGGCAACCTTTGCATGCTTAATGTTATGAAGATAGGACCCTGACCTGGATGGCCCAGGCTAGCCTGATCTTGTCAAATCTCAGAAGCTAAGCAGGGTCAGCCCTGGTTAGTATTTGGATGGGAGACCACCAAGGAATACCAGGGTTGCTGTGCAGAGGAAGGCACTGGCAAACCACCTCTGTTAGTCTCTTGCCATGAAAACCCCCCAAAAGGGATCGCCATAAGTCAGCTGCGACTTGATGGCACTTTACACACACACACACACTGAAGCATGACATTCAAGGAAGAAGAATATAAAGATGGAGAAACCAGTTTCTTGCAGGTAATTATGCCTACCTCTGATAAAACAATATAATCTACTGAACTCTTCCTATAAACATATTGTTTTTTCCTGAACATATTGATGGCAGATGAACTAAAGGCATTGGAATTATCTGAACGTGAGGAAGGAATGAAGATGGAACGAAGCCAGCTGAAATAGGAAAAAGAATGGAAATATATTTATAATAAAAATAGGGGAAGGTTGTGGGTAGGGAAAAACACAATCCTTTCTTACAATCTTACCTACGAAATGGTGGAAACCCACATAGCAATATATAAGTAATGACACCCGCAGCCCAAATGTCCACCTTTAAGCCGTAACTAAAACAAAAGAAGAAGAGGTGAGTATGTTATGTCTTTTATATATACTGCAAGATTTTTCATACTAAGGTTTCAGACTTACAGGCATGTAACGGTATGATTATTTTTTAAAAACTGTAAGTATTTCTCCAATGGTAGGATTTTTTTGCAAAGACTGGTACATCTTGCCCTTGGACACACTGAACGTCGTATTGAGTTGGCTCTAATTTCAGACTTTATTATGCAGAATATAATAAAATGTTAATTATCCACATATCAGGTATTCAGACCTCACCGAGTTGCATTCTGGTCCATATCAATACAACAATTTAAATGGTATTCCTGTTTATCCAAGACATTTTGATAAATGAGGTTAACTACACTGACAAAGAGAATTCATTTTAAAAACATATTCTCACCCAGTCTCTGCAATAATTTCTGGAGCCACGTAGGTTGGTGTGCCACAGACCGTATATAGTGGTCCTTCAACCACTGTGGCTAGTCCAAAGTCTCCCAACTTCAAGGACTTAGTTCCATCTGAATACTCACAGACCTGGGGAGGTAGGAAGAGAATAAAGCAGGTTTAATAATTATATATGGAAATACACATACAACAGTACTGGTGTCTATGACCATATTAATAAATATTGATTGATTGGTGTGGAACACCCCCAAAAAGGCACTGGAACTCAATACTGGTGAGTACTACCATTTTTAAAAGCCCTGCTTTACCCTAACCTACCTTACAGAATTATCGTGACAAACATTTTAAAAACCACAAAACCTAAAAAGCAGCATCACTGGTTCATTTATGAGCCCTCTGGAGGATGGGCAGGTTATCAGTGTGGGGAGTGAATGAACCCGTGAAGCTGGTTTTTACAGCTTCTTTTTTAAAAGGTTTACTGTTTGATGAATGTTGGTTTCTATTTGTGTTGCTCATTTATTTTAATTGACTTTCACTGGATGATTCTAATGTTGACTTTTCTAACTGAATATAATCTTTAGTGTCTATTATACATAAAACAGACCATATGTCCATTATATTATTTGAATATAGTAATGAAGAACTAGTGAAAGCAAATTAGACAACTGGATGATCAAGAAACTAAATATATTTCTAGGGTAAGAAATCATTTACATTACGAACTATTTGTGTCATCTCAGTGAGTAAAAGTCAGCTGCAGTTGTGGCAAAGACTCCTCTGTCAAGTAATCTCTTTAGGCTTTCTTAGCAAAAAGCGCATATGTCCCTATTTATAAACCTGATTACTAATGACAGCTTAAAGTGTCAGATTACCTTAACAGGTCCAATTTACTAAGTTCCTGATGTCAGTATTCCTGCTTTAAAGAAGACATCAACAACAATATTTTGCTTCTACAAGTGTGCAATCAAAACTTGTTTGGTGCAAGTTTCCCCACAGTGAAAGTTTTTTATTCACTAACAAGGAACATTGCCAAGAATTTTTAAAACAGTCACAACATTCTTAGCCAGTGTTGTTACTTGCAACATTCAGATATGAAGACCTGTGTGTAAGAAAGCAGTATTTTTCCAGATTTTTCCTAACATCCCTCCTACCAACTACCCAACCAAACAAAACAAGTAACCACATTAGTCTGTTTTAGCACCAAAGCCAAATCAATCTACATATTTATTATATACATATATACTATATTTTATTACTATGTACTGCATTGTAAAATCTTGGTTTTCCTTACAGACTCCAATAATAATTTCCTTCACAGACAATGTAATGGTGCAGTGAGACTAAATAGCAAACAGACATTTTTGCACTATTCAGAAATATTTGTTAATTCCAGTTTGCTCTTACAAAGAAATTATTTAGGTTTGCATTTAAAGTCTTTGTTGATAAAAAGGAACGAAATCCTGCTCGCCCAAGACACAATGAGCAATCAAAATGTAAATAAGGACAGGACTTGGGAAATGTCAGAAAGAGGATCCATGTGACAAAAGGCTATTAATATTTCATGAAAAGTGATTAGGTTCAAGCACACAATTATTAAATTCACACACCTCAACACCCCTGATTGCTTATTAACACATGCATGCATTTACATTAATGTGGAACAGAGGTGAGAGAAGGACAGGCAACATACTAGAAGATTCTCTGGCTTGATATCTCTGTGTACAATATTGAGACCATGGAGATATTTCAACGCACTGGCGAGATTGTAGACCATTGCACTTCCATCACGTTCTGTGTATTTTGTGGAGGAAGTGATAGCATCAAAAAGGTCTCCCCCCTGTAAAAGACCAAACAAACAAAAAAGAAAAACCAGACAGTAAATGTCACCAACTTTTCTCACTGTTGAGGAGAAGCTCACACTTAACTTGCACAACAGATCAAAAGTGTAAAGTCGAGTTCATGTAAGAATGCCTTAAGCTAAATTAATTATAATAGTTTAGTTAGAATTGTATCAAATGCTTCTACAAATGTTTCTGTTAGGCTGGCAAAAATTCATAATGGGCTCAACCCATAAAAAGTTATGTTGAACAGAAACATGATATAATAAAATATTGATTTATTCAATGTGTATGACATGTATGTGGGGCCACATTAAACGTTAAAATTTCCAGTCAGAGTATTATTTCTGAAATAGATTTCTACTACATTTGCATCCCCATGACAACTCAGCATATAAATGCAACATACATGTAATGGTTGTGTGCGTTACTGCATACCTCAGAACCAATAGTAAAGGGTCTGCAAGAAGCAGAAATGGGTGCATTTGGATGTTGGCCATATTTTATGGTGAGAAATTATGCAAGGTTACCCCAGTGTAAGAGCCTAAGAGCCCCGTGGCGCAGAGTGGTAAGCTGAAGTACTGCAGTCCAAGCTCTGCTCATGACCTGAGTTCAATCCCAACGAAAGTCAGTTTCAGGTAGCCGGCTCAAGGTTGACTCAGCCTTCCATCCTTCCGAGGTTGGTAAAATGAGTACCCAGCTTGCTGGGGGTAAAGGGAAGATGACTGGGGAAGGCACTGGCAAACCACCCCGTAAACAAAGTCTGCCTAGGAAACATCGGGATGTGACGTCACCCCATGGGTCAGGAATGACCCGGTGCTTGCACAGGGGACCTTTACCTTTTATACTTTAGTGTAATCCTATGGAAATCAGTAAGCTTCAACTGGAGAGAATTTGCAAAGGATTGCACTGTTAGTGACTTGAATTATTGTGGGCTAGGGGAGAGGACTGTTTGAACCGATGCATCTACATCATTTTCCATACAATGGCATAGGTCCTGGGACATGAAACCTTCTATTACTTCATATTCAATAACAGTAAACTTCTCACCTTGACCAACTCCATCACCAGATAAAGCTCTGTTGCAGTATCCATCTCCTCTATTAACATGATGATATTGGGGTGCTTCACTCGGCGCAGTATTGATACTTCATTCTCAATCAAATGCTCCTGTTCATTGTTGGGGAAGGAAGGACAGGAAGAAAAGAAAAAGCAACCTTCTTTAACAATGTAGTTTCAAACACAATTTAGGAGAGATCAGAGCTTCCCAACACTATTTTTCTCGTTATTATTTACTGTGTGGTCATAAATAAACCTCTTGGGAAACACATACATGGTCCCAACAATCTCAGAAATTTTTGCCAACAAGGGAGTACAAAATATTCAAAACCAAGTTCTCAACATAACTGCAATTAAATCTTGCAACATTTCTTCAGTACATGTTACAGAGAAAAAAATTATGTCTCTTTTTAGTCATCAGATAAATGTTGAATACCGTCCTCTGTAAGAAAGGAACTAGGTATACTGCAGTGGGGTTGTTATTTCCTGAAAAAATAGTTGCTCCAACACACAATTTGTGAAACCAAGAAGACTCACTAGAAACCAAATCCTCATCACAGTACAAACATTCTAACATCATGTACTTCATGCATTTGTGAGGAAAACTAAGGGAAGCACATGCAAACTTCTATATACTAATAGTGAAGCCAGCCAGATCTGAGGATACTTAAATCTGGTGACTGGACCTGTGAACAGGCAAGGCAGATCTTTCTACAAACCTGAACAACACCCCAGATTTGCAGAAACATGTAAAATCTAAAAAATAAATAAAAAATACATTGTCTTCTACTTTGTAACCTCATGACTGCATTGCTATGGTAAATTGTATCTTTTACTGTCTTTGTCTGCACTTTCTAATTTTGTAATCCTAGTAATGCTACATTGTTTATGGCATGTTTTATGTGTGCTGTCTGATTGCATTGTTTTTAAATCTTGTAAGCCAACTCAAATCTTAGTAAGAAAGGTGGGCTATAAAAACAAACAGCACACAAACATACACACAATATTTCAATCCACTCTATGTTACGTTATGTTATGTTACGTTATGTTACGTTATGTTAATTCATTCACTTGAGTCTCTATTTTGTTTTGATGACAACAGAAAAGAAAAACTGGAAAAGACTGAATTCATTTATGATAATCAGCATACGTAAAATAATATGATCTTACACGTAACTACTGTACTAAGTGAAGACCGCGTGGTTACACCAAACCCAGATGGCAGATTAGACTCACAATCTGTTCCATCACTAGGAATTACAGAGTGTGTACATGTGTCTTTAAATCTATGGCACAGCATAAACATTTTTGTTATGGAGGTTCCCTTTAATAAACATGGCTAGTATCCATTGATGGACCTATCTGTCATCCATCTGTCTAATCCCCTTTTAGAGCCTTGTGGCCATCACTGTGTACGCTGGCAGTGAATTTAGTTACTTATGAGTAGTCTTTACTTTTGTTCACCCTGAAACTATTGCCCATCAACTTCTCTGGATGTTCCCCAAAAGAAAATTGTCCATTTGCTACAATAAAAAAGATTAACATGAATTGGGCTAAGACTGGGGAGGGCAAGATATAAATTGAAAATAATAAATAAATAAATAATATTCTACCCCTTGTTGTTCTGATCTTTTCCCTCCATTTTTTTCTCTTTGCACACAGAACAACATTAGTGTAAACATGAATATGCCTTTCTACCTGACATTCAAAATATTTTTGTCCAGAGAATCTTTTCATGGGAAAGCATACAAACATGCAATCCCCAACCTGCAACCTGAAGTATAAGGGTCCAGGAAATGCACCATTTAAATCACATTACATTAACAAAGGAAAAGGTTAACACAGCTAAAAGGATTGTTTAAAAAGATGACAAAGGCTGGGCTCAAACTTGAAAAATGCTTTTCTGCATTCATTAAGATGGACTGTAGTGCACCTCTGAGACAAGTTTCTAATGGTGAAGTCTGGAAACAATTTTAGCTCCACGCCCCACCACTTTACCTTCACACTAAAGTAAAATATATACACATGCACCCACCCACAGTTTCTATTATATAGAAACCACAAACCCCTTGAATTAGACCCTTTGACATCATGCAAACTACAGTTCAAGTTCATAGTTCTAATACTCCAGAAATTTACTTTGAAGTTCAGATTATATTACTAGAACCAATGAAGAATAAATTGTTCTGGGCAAAATATTTAATTCAGATGCAATAGGCAGGTGTTGCCTGCTGAACTTTCATACTACAGTAATTAAAGGCACTGCTTTGGGGGAATATTTCTATTATTAACATTTGCTACAATGAAGCAAACCTATTATGTCTTCTTGTCTTTATCAAAAGGATATTGGATGCCACTTCATTTTCTTTGTTCAATTAATGAAACAGATGGCATACATTTTCTGTTGATTTACTCAATAATTTACAAACATAATTTGCAAGCAATAACAATGCTATCTAGACAGAGTAATTCTGCTAACCGCATACTTGTGAATGCAGATGCATCTCTACAACATTCAGAAATATACAACACTGATGAATAAACAGTCATAAATGTTCTGATCAGAAAATGTATCCTAACATTGCTTTGGTAATGGGACAAATTTCCCAGAGCAACAGAGAATCATGGTCACTCAAGGTTTTATTTGCCAATTTGGATATTAAACTGTCAATCTTTGTAATCTTCCGCTATCTTCCTGGATGAGATGACTGTGGAGTGATCTCTCATATTAGGATGGAATTACTCTATATTCCCTTCATACCTTTCCACAGCATTTTCCTTTGTCTATAATCTTCAAAGCAAACTCCTTTCCAGTGATCCTACAAAGAAACAAACAAACAAAAATACTTAATAAATAACTTGCATTTCTGCCTGAATTGTGCATTTGCTCTTCATTTTTTTTATTGTAGAGTGATTCAATTGCCTTCAATGGGAACAGATGAGAAAATGATGGCAGCACTGCTTTTGTTTGCTTCTCTGCAAGCCATATGTGTTGCCTTGACTACCAGTGCCATACTTACTGCAATCATTTACTCTAGTGCGACCTAATGCTTCACATTCTGCCCCTTCTTTAGTGTCAGATGCTAAACCAGCTCCATATCTTCCAGCCTTGTAGTCACATGACACAGTTTACAGGTTTCTCAGTCATTTAAGATTTAAAAGAGATTTATTTTAAAATGTACTAGATCAGTTACTTTAATATATCTTTAGAACTAACAGACATTAATATCCCTTTAAAAGCAATTTGTATTAGAAATATCCTATGGCCATTCAATGCCTCTACAGTAATGCTGCGCTAAGAAGTCTGTTAGTAAACCTAAACACAGTTACCAGGCAACCAGTTCAACTATGTGGAGTTATTTCCATTTAAGTTAGTGTAGATATGCAGGATTACAGGGAGGGAGGAGGTATTTTTATCTATCCATCTAATTCATTTTTATCCTGCCCTTTCCTTGAGGAGCTCATGGTGGATGTCTCGTCCAGCACCTGGAGCTCAGTCCCCAGGCCCCTTTTGAGTAGTGACAACAGAACTCTTAATGTCCATGAGATTACATCTTTAGCAGAATATGTGACTTTTCCATCCCCTTTTTATCCTCACAATAATCCTGTGATATGGCAGTTCATGGTCTCCAGGAAAAGCTTATGGCAGAGTGGGGACTTAATCCTGGGCCTTCCAGATTCTAGTCTGACACTCTAACTACTACACCACACTGGTTTTCTATCAAAGATTGAAAAAGGGATTTATTTGTGTTTATTTTGATGAACAGTCTTCCAAATGCACACTGTAAAACTGAGAGCCAGTGTGATATAACAAGTTAGAGGGTTGGACTATAATTTGGGAGACCCAGGTTCAAATTTCCACTTGCTATGAAATCTACTTTGTGACCTTGGACAGCCACTCTTTCTCTCAGCCTAACCTATCTCACAAGGTTGTTGCAAGGATAACTTGAAGGAGGGAAGAACATAGGAGGAAGGATGGGATATAAATTCTCTTAATAAATAAATATGTTTTCATAAAAACCAGTTCTAAGAGAAAGACATGAACATTGTGCCTCTCAAATAGTGGCTTGGATCCAGAGACATGCAAGTGGAGACACAAACAGACTTAGCCCAGTTCCACTTCCACAAGATCTTGTGCAACCCCTAGCACTTGCCTCCTTACATATTAATTGGTTGCACAAAATCTAGTGCAGGCAGGAACATGTGGTAATACAATAAGTGTGACTTAGTACAAGTGACTACGGTGGTCTTATTTTTGCGTTTTTACTTGTGCAAGTGTTCTTTTGCAAGTGGAAAAATTGTGCTGTATCCAATCCAGCATGTGTAACATAGTCAGAGCAATTTTGCAAAAATACTATGTAAATTTGAATAGCCTAGTAGCTAAGAGGCTACTAAGAGGCTCAGATATCAGAAGCTAAGCAGGGTCAGCTCTGATTAGTATTTGGATGGGAGACCACCAAGGAAGTCCAGGGTTGCTATACAGAGGGAGGCACTGGCAAACCACCTCTGTTAGTCTCTTGCCTTGAAAACCCCATAACAGGTCGCCATGAGTTGGGTGCGACTTGATGGCACTTTACACACACACAGTAGCTAAGAGACTGATACATATCAGAAATTATTGGCTCAAATCTTGCATGTGGCATTGGGGGATAAACCTTATACACAATATGGCAGCACAAATTATAAGATGTGTGAAATGCTTTGAACATCTGAGAGTGCTATACAAAATGCTAAATATTAAGAAAAATATTAAAAATACAATGATTCAATTAGCATTAGCGCTCAGAAATCTACAATGAGATAATTGGTACAATGAGATTTGAGGGAGGAGTGTCTTGAAAACTGTATTCACCCCACTGGCAATCCTCATCACAGTTCAGGATAGTGGCTTACGGCGTACTGGGGCTTACAGTGCATTGTGCAACCAACAGCCCAAACAGCCAGTCAGATCTTCCCCTACACGATCCCTAACCCCTCCCCTTTCCCACTGCATGAACTTACTCAGCCAATGGCAGAAAATCCATAACCCTGTCATTTCATTTGTTTTAAATGCTACTTTCCCAGGCACGTCTTGCACTTTCAAACTATTTTACAGCTTGTGGAAGAAAGGAAAAGAGACAGAGTTTGGGATTTTGTTTCCACTGCTAGATAATTTTAAGAGAAAAGAAGGAGCAATCCCAGGTGACAAGCGAGGGACTGCCAAACAAACTGAGGTGATTAAAGAGCAAGAACGTTCTATACAAGGTTTTTATAGGCTCCAATCTAGATCGTCATGAAACACTTGCTAGCAAGAAAGAGTTCATCAATGACTACTTGTACATTATTGTAGACCCTTAAAAAACATGTGTCATAAAATACACTTATCACATAGCCATGACTGTCCGTAGCTCCTTGCCAAGGGTTCACTTGGAAATAAATTAAACTTTTTACTATGCATTAGGGTGGATTGGCCTATGAATATGTAGCCATATTTTTCAATCCTTTCTATGGGGGTTGTCAACACTGCTTGAATTTGATGGAGACTGTTGAGCAGTAGATTTTCCCTTAAATGATTCCATAGTGCCCAGTTTGGCATAAACAGTGAAAACAGTGATAACTGTAGACATTATTTTGAACCTGTTATAGCTAATCAATTCCTGCTGTACAAGTGTACTGCTGTAATAGAATGCATTAATGATGCTTATCATGGAACAACATGGTACAGCAGAATAATATCACTGGTGTGAAAGCACAGCTGTGTCTGCTAGGTTGTCATAGTTACAGCTAAATTGAACTGAGAACAAAAGAAAAAATAGCACCTCAATGGCATTTGAGAGCCAAGCACTATATTTTTAAAGCTACCACAACTATATTTATAATTGGAACGCTTCTCAGCTCTACCATGTTATATATTAAATTATTGAATAGCTGGATAAATATGCATTGGTTTCCCAGTTAAGAAAAAAAATCACCTGCAGCATTTTCCAGCTGACACCATTGTCAGAAATAACTTGACCACAATACAACAAGCCATGTATAAGACTTTAACTCACAGTTTAAAAAGTAACTAAAGCTTCACTTCCTTTCCACAGAAATCCATACATACCCAAGGACCAGAACATGTTTTGGACCATTTTACTGTGAATTCATAGCACACACCAATTTGTGACCACAGCATAAAATAGCAATTTGTGACCACAGCATAAAATAGCAATCATTTTTAACGAACTTTGGAAGGTGGGTTCCTTCAGTTAATCAGTTAGTTCACTTCACTGACATTTGTGTGGAGGAAAATTTAACTGAAGCTTCTAGCACTTCTCTCTTAATTTTAAAATCACACCGGAAGGCTTGGATATGCATTAACAGCACAATCCTATTATCATCTTGTAGCTACTGGGAAGTGTAGCATTGCTCCCACATCACCCTGCTACTCTTTTTTATTCGTTGCACATGGTGCAGCAAAACTGGTAAAATAACTCCCCAAAACATGTGGGAAAATGGCTTGGGGGGAGGCAGGAGCCCTTCCTCCCCCGCCCCACAGCACCTTTCCAAACGCTTTTGGTCTTTCCTCTTTTTTAAAGAAGCTGTTCCGCGCAGCTGCTGGGATTTAGTTTGGACCTTAGACTTCCAAAGCCAAGTGTACAAAAAGCTCAAAAACCTAAGAGCACCAATTATCTTACAATCAGGAATAATTGTATATTGAGTAAACAAGCCTCCCTTATTTAACAGCTTGCAGCAGTATCTCAAACAAAGAGAACAAAGAGGAAATATGCAATTTGCAGAAAAGGAATACAGCTACCAGTATTGTCTTAGACATCATGTACAATTATTATGCCAGTTAATAATAAACAGGATATTCCGGTAATTGAACACATGAAGCTGCCTTATACTGAATCAGACATTCAGTCCATCAAGGTCAGTATTGTCTACTCTGACTGGCAGCGGCTCTCCAGGGTCTCAAGTAAAGGTCATTCACAACACCTACTGCCTGGTCCTTTCAACTAGAGATGCCAGGAATTGAACCTGGGACCTTCTGCATGTCAAGCACATGCTCTACCTCTGAGCCTCGGCCCCTGCCATTGCCTAGGGGAAAATTATTTTACAGGTTTCTTGGAAACATGCCATGTTAATTTTGTCCCTTATGTAGGATGAAGATGATGCTTGATCATTCTCTAAATTCAATTGATATTTACCTATAAAATCATAAAAAATATGAAATGAATCCTTCTAGGGCAGTGATGGCGAACCTTTTAGAGACCGAGTGCCCAAACTGCAACCCAAAACCCACTTATTTATCGCCGAATGCGCTGGACAGAACAGGGGCGGCGGCGGCTCCTCTTGGCCGAGCGGAGAGGTGCCGCAGGTGACGCCCCGGCCTTCGGGGGCCTTTTGCAGCGGGCGGGCGGGCTCGGCCTCCCTTGCAAGAAGCCGTGTCCCTGCAGCCCCTGGACTGCTATGGGTCGACGAGGCTGGGGTGGAGCCTCCTCTGCCGGCACGCGGGTAAGTGGCTCGGGACGGGACTGAAAGTCCAGACGGGCGAGGCAGCGACAAATGGAAGAGGTGGAGAGACAGCAAGCCCGCTTCCTGAGGGACGGGGCGAGGAACCGGCAAGCCGACAGCCGGGAGAAGACAGAGCGCAGAGACGCGGCGGCGCGACGCCGCACCCCAGCTGTAGCCCCGCCGCCCAGTTGTGCCTGCGCCAGTCAGAGGACTTGGCTGGGGGCGTGGGGAGGAGGGCAGGATGTTTCAGCCCTAATAAGGTCTTGGGGGCGGGACTAGAGGGAGGGCTGAAACATCCTGCCGTCCTCCCCACGCCCCCAGCCAAGTCCTCTGACCGCCGCGTCTCTGCGCTCCGTCTTCTCCCGGCTGTCGGCTTGCCGGTTCCTCGCCCGTCCCTCAGGAAGCGGGCTTGCTGTCTCTCCACCTCTTCCATTCGTCGCTGCCTCGCCCGTCTGGACTTTCAATCCCGTCCCGAGCCACTTACCCGCGTGCCGGCAGAGAGGGCTACGCGTGCCGGGTCGGGCATGCGTGCCATAGGTTTGCCAACACGGTTCTAGGGCATTACAATAACAAATGCTCCCCCCCGCATAAATGACAAAAAGATAAAATGTGGCACTCAATTGTCTTTGAAATTATAATATTTTCCTTCTGTACATTAAATACACAGTTTAAGGGCTGAAGTTAAGTAAAAATATGAATAGTATGTTGTTTCTTTCCTCACCTTTCTATGCATTCCTTAACCACAGCAAAATTGCCATCACCAATCACCTTCCCTACTTTGTATTTCTCAAGAATTGTTGATGTCCCTGAGCATTTGTTTCCATTCACACCTGCAAAAAAGAAAAGACAAAAAGGAAGGAGAACACTGAAGTAGGTAATCTAGATTGTCCCTCGTTGACCTCAAGTATTTTATGAGGCTACATCGATAGCTATAATACAGGGACTTAAAAATAGCGTATTTGAACACATGAACACATGAAGCAGCCTTATACTGAATCAGGAACTTGGTCCATCAAAGTCAATATTGTCAACTCAGACCGGCAGCGGCTCTCCAGGGTCTCAGGCAGAGGTCTTACGCATCACCTACTTGCCTAGTCGCTTTAACTGGAGATGCCGGGGATTGAACCTGGGACCTTTTGCATGCCAAGCAGATGCTCTACCACTGAGCCACAGCCCTTCCCACACAGCCCCTTGTTTAAGTACAATGTGTCCTTTCAAATTTGCAACTAGAACAAGAGAAACAAAAAGCGAAACTTAATCCAAGCTGCATAAACTTGCGGAGCTATCACAGAGAACAGGTTTTTATGCAGTTCAACATTCAATCTATATGATATACTATATTATGCTTTCTAGCCACCTGCTCCAGCTGGAAGTTGGCAATTAATCTGCATATCTAATAACCATGAATGTCCTGCGTCCTGTGAGGATAGAAAAATCCACTCAAGTAGGATCACCCAGAGACAAGGTATATGTTACTTCTGGGGAAAACCCCAAGCTTGCATAAAAATATAAAAGGGGTATTTTTTAATAATTGTGGGGGAGCAGAGAAAACACCAGATCATTTATGAGGGAGGAGAACTTTCGGTGGCACTTTGGTGATAAACTATTTGTGCAAAAAGAGAGACAGAGAAAGACAGATGGAGGAAGGTAAGTTGAGGAAAGAACAGAAATGAGGGATACTGTACAGGGTTTGCAAAGAGGGGGGATAAAGGAAAGCCACTGAAAGGCTGGGTGGGAGGTGGTGGGAGGGAACAGGGAGGAAAAACTTGAGTGCCTAGAGCAGAATAAAAGAGCATGGGTAAAGGAAAAAGAGACAGAGAAAACAGAGGCATGAAGGGTGGGCAAGCAAAGATAGAATTAGATGGGGAAGTGGGGAAAAACATATGTTTTCCCTTCTCCCTGTGAGTATTTGTTCATGACTCTTTCTGCTATGTAGAAATAAAAGTAGGATGAATTTCTAATTCTACACATGAGAATGTGTGGGAAAGCCTCCCTGTGTTAAAAGCAGGATGAATTCCTAACACAGGGAGGCTTTCCCACATATTCTCATATTAGCATAATTTTCTAATGATTAGACCAGTTCCTCAGTGGAACAGGCTTCCTCGGGAGGTGGTAAGCTCTCCTTCCCTGGAGGTTTTTAAGAAGAGGTTAGATGGCCATCTGTCAGCAATGCTGATTCTATGAGCTTAAGCAGATGATGAGAGGGAGGGCATCTTGCCCATCTTCTGGGCATGGTGCAGGGGTCACTGGGGGTGTGGGGGGAGGTAGTTGTGAGGTTGGACTAGATGACCCTGGTGGTCCCTTCCAACTCTATGATTTTATGATTCTATGATATGCTTTAATGTGAACATGTAATACCTCTATTATACAACCTGCTCTATCCATAATAATCTAACAGTGCCTCACAGAAGGAATTCTTAGGTGACCAGTTATAAAGCTGCACTTATGTAAACGGAGGCTAACATTTTGGGTACATATTACCATCTAACTGAAATGGGTTGTGTCCCCACCCAGAAGCATGCATCATACAAGTATTTGCAACCACTTTCAAGAACAAAAAACATTGTTATACATAAGTATAAACTTTTCCCCCTGCATGGATAATAATCATTCAGCACCTGATAATACACACTGAAGATCTAAGTTCACATGATGCAAACATCCACCCCAGTCAACAACAATCCTGCACTATGGCAGTACTATGCAGATGTCATTGGGTTGGAGATAAATTATTATGCCCACAATACCCTCTCGTATGGGTTCTTTCCCCCCATATCATGTAAGCAGGGTGACACAGACATAGGGATGCAGGCAAAGTAGCTTAGAGCGGGATAAGTCTCACTTACTGTCCCAAACAGAATTGTTTTGCATCAGCACTAATAAAGTCACTGCTTGTTTCACTGCATTTGAAACTGATCCATATGTGGGGCTGGAAGCCAGACTGAATAAAATTAGACAACAGCACTTAATACCTTCAGCATAGACATTGACAAAGCAATGTGAAAATATTTACACATTTAATTGGATCCTACCTTCAGGACTCATGCAAGGTGATAGTTCAGGCATGCCATTAACATTAGAAGAAGACTCACAGTGTGGTGGAATCTGAGAAAAATACAAGGAGTTAATTCTGTAGTAGTTAAATATATTACTGAGCTATCACACTGGTATACAAACAAGTCACCTTCTTTCTTTATATTTTACACAGTCACCTGTCAAAATCAAATATGATTTTACTAGCATTTCTAATTGCTGAAAAAACAAATTTCTGCTAGTCCTTCTGTTAATATTTAATTAAATGTGGACAGCTTAAAACCACACACACTGTATATACTCAAAGTAAGCCCCGGATATGCAGTCTCTTAATCATTCCCATAAACACTTATTTATTTTTATTTTATTTACTTACTCATATCCCGCTTTTCTCCCCAATGCAGTCCCAAATAGGATTACATTGTTCTCCTCTCTTCTATTTTATCCTCACAACAACCCTGTGAGGTAGGTTAGGCTGAGTGTGTGTGACTGGCCCAAGGTCACCCAGCAAGGTTCCATAGCAGAGTGGCAATTTGAACCTGGGTCTCCCAGATCCTAGTCCGATAATAACCACTACACCATGCTGGCTCTCACCAACAGCATCTCTGCTGTGCCAGTTGCCCCATCTAATGTAACTAAATCTAAGGAGACTTTCTCAAAGATCCTGTAGAGTGGTTCACATAAGCAGAACTTACAAGAGGAAATAAATAATTTGTTCACATAAGCAGGAAAAGTTAAATGGAACAATAAGAGAGAAGGAATAATTGAATCCAAGACCAATTTAAAAAGAAGTAAACGCAAATAGATTATTTTTCATTTTCTTGTTACATCTAACCAACATGTCACCTGTCTACTCAGAGTATGCAAAAGAAGAGGCAAAAGAAAGGGGCATGAACCATCCTTTAGACACTATACGTCCACAAATCTTACAGTGCAATTCTAAGGCCTACTTAGAAGTAAGTGTCATTTTATTCCATGGGGCTTACTCCCAGGAAAGTGTTCTTAGTATTGCGGCCTTAAGCACTGTGCAGATGTATCCAGGCCAACATTAACCAACAACTTGATCTGTTTACACAGCCAGACACAAGAAATAGTATCCAATGCCCTTTATTTTTTTCTATATTACTTATCTTTTATCAAGTCTGATGGGCACTTTCTCAACTAAAATGTATTTAAAACAGGTAATTAAGTTATATTTAAGAGGGAAAGGCCCTGACCTGGATGGCCCAGGCTAGCCTGATCTCATCAGATCTCAGAAACTAAGCAAGGTCAGCCCTGGTTAGTATTTGGATGGGAGACCACCAAGGAATACCAGGGTTGCTGTGCAGAGGAAGGCACAGGCAAACCACCTCTGTTAGTCTCTTGCCATGAAACCTCCTCCCCCAAAAAAGGGGTCACCATAAGTTGGCTGCGACTTGACGGCACTTCACACACACAAGAGGGAAAGGCCCAAAATCTTACGAAGTTACAAGCAGTTTTACCAGCTGTTGGCTTTGTACAACAGGTCATGAGGCAATCAGTTTTGCATCTCACAATTAGCAATTCATAATTTGCCCTAAAGCTTTAGTATATTCCATCCTTTCACATATATTATACAATCAATAGTTAAACTGAGAAGGTATAAATAAAAGCTGTCTACCAGGTCTTTGTGTTTTTCCACAGAATAATTTTACTACCTGTTTGCTCTCAGAATTATGCCTTCACAAATCTTTCAAAAACAAATCACTAGACTTATCATAAGCAACTGCAGCCGATTCAATAGTATTACAAAAAATAAAATATTAGCAAAAATTAAGTATGCTTAATCAGGGTAACGTTGGCAACAATCAATCTACTTTACAATTATTTCCTGTTCATTTGGGTATCAGGAATAGTTAAAGCGGCTTGGATCTAGAGCAGTACTTATGCAGATGGATGGATTTCTGCTTGGAGAAAGCAACTGTCTTGGCTTCCCTCTCTTGTTGCAGACCTAAGCACCTCCACCACCCCTTGCTGATCCCAGGAGCATCATTTCCAGGGCGGGTCCATTAGGATCGAAGCAGAAGGTGAGAAAATTACGCACTGTGATGTAAATTACGCACTGCTGCTCTGGATACAATCCAATGAGTTGTTTAATCACAGAATGGCAGATAATGCAACACCAATATTTATTTGATTGGCTTCCAACTTTTGGCTTTTTACACTGATAAGCATATCTATGTTCTCTTATCCTTTCATTCAGTTCCACCAGCTAACCTCATCAAAAAATTCCAAATTCCTTGAAAATCTGAACAAAGGAAAAATCAAAATACAATCCAGTGAGATAAAGCATGTGTAGGACTGAGCTAATATTAGGAATTTTAAGCACCTTCTCTCACTTCAATACAATTCTTCTGGTTTTTTTCCAGCCTTCAGGCTATACTTTTACTTAAAGGATTATCACACAAACCCTCCTTCTTTGAAGGTTTTTAAGAAGAGGCTA